>NC_042495.1:46163924-46165333 GCF_005508785.2 Acyrthosiphon pisum | reverse complement strand
GAAAATTTCACTGAATGTTTTATATTAGCATTTTATATATACGATAAAATTTTTAAAATAATTTGACTCTTTTTGAGCTGTTTACGGACATTGTAAGTTTTCAATTTTTTTAGTTTTTTTTTTCTATAAATATCAATAAAGTTTTATCTGTTGGGCCAAAAAGTGTATAAATTTAATACAAAGCTCCTGATATATTGTTACAATATCAGTTGAAAAATATTAAAAATACATAGGCACAATTTTTTTTTATAAGCATTTAAAGATCAAATTTGGACAAAATTTATCAAATTTTAATTTGAAAAATTATTTTGTAGTTAAAAATTTATAAAATGTTCAATTTTTGTATCTAAGAATTGAAAATTTAAAACAAGATTCCACGTAAGTAATTAATACTGTTACCAAAAAATCTAAAAAATACATTTACGCAGTTTATTTTTATAGTCATTTTAAGTACAAATTTGGACGAAATTACATATTAAAAACCTAGGATAACTATTTTAGTTATTTTGTTGTGATTGTATAATATTATTCGTGGGTACTTGAAACTTCTAAAGTATATTATTATATATCTATGATAGTACCACGGTTTTTTGTTGATGAATAACGCGTTATAAGTACCTAATAAATATTATGATATGATTAATTTGGAATTTATTATAGGTACCTAATATAATATTATGTCTTATACCCAGACTAACATACCGTCTCCGCTCAGAATCGTTTTTCTTATACAATGATATTATATCATTGAATTCAAATTTAATACCATCCATTATACAGTGACTCACTTGTAACCTACTGTACAGCAGAGCGAAATCCACTTACCCACCTTTTTTATTAATATATTTAGTGGCTCGCTAGTCTCTTCTCGCTGGCCACCCCTGGTGTATAGTTTCAAAACCAGCAAAAGCAAATTATAGATTCTGAGTGGAACGATGAATGTATTGATTTTACAATGATGTGTGTTTTTTTTTTATTTTTTTTTTATTTTTTTTTGTGTCTGTCATCACGTTTTAGGACAGTAAAAGTGCTTGGATTTTCTTCAACAGTACCTTTTCTGATAGGAAAGTGAATCTAGTTGGTACTTTGGGGGGTCAAAAGTAAATTTTTTCCAATAGTTTTCAAACGCGCCGTGAAAAACAAAAGAAAAATTAAGGAAAAACGGGAATTTTTACGCAAAATCTGTTTTCGAGAAAATCGATTTTGGTTTTTGGTGTAACTTTAAAACAAATGACCGTAGATATATGAAATTTTGACTGAATGTTTATCTTAGCATTTTCTATACACCATAACATTTTCAAAATATTTTGATTTATTTTGAGCTCTTTACGGACATTTTCATTTTCCATTTTTTTTTAGTTTTTTTTCATAAAAATATCAATAAAATTTTATTTGTTGGATAAAAAAGC
>NC_042495.1:46148782-46162258 GCF_005508785.2 Acyrthosiphon pisum | reverse complement strand
TATAAGGTCAATTTTTTTTAATACCATAGATAAGTATATATATGTCTAATACATAGACTGATATACCGTCTCCGCTCAGAATCGTTTTTCTTATACAGTGATATTATATCATTGAATTCAAATTTAAAACTGTCCATTATACAGTGACCCACTTCTAACGTACTGTACAGCAGAGCGACATCCACTTACCCACCTTTTTAAATATCTATTCATACAAAATATATAATATGTATACATTCATATATTATATTCGTGTGATATATTTTTACTATGGTATGAATTATAATTACATACGTTGATTACTATAAATTATAAACTATTATTATTAATATTAATATTCATATCGTATTGAAAAATGACTTATTAATTATTATGCTATTATAGTTATATTATATTGAAAAGTATTCCAAGCAAAACATTTTAAAAAAATCTTCCTTCCAAATGTCCATAATTCTTATAAACGTAATAGTAATATTTTAGATCTTTACATAGGTATTTGATATTTATGAAAGTTATAGAACAATTTGACGTACTTACTTAATAATTAAAATTATTTATAACAATTAACAATCATAACACATATTGGTATTATAATATTTGTACCTGTTTCCGTTACATATTTTACTAATTTTTCTACTTAAATAGGAAATAATTTTATCACAATAGGATGGGATAATGGCTATAGAAGGTCGTAAAATCTCATCATATTTTAGAAATCATTTACAATTCTGTTTAAGTGTATAAATAAAACATACAATTTTTAAATATATCATGTATTTTATAACGGTATGTTCTTTAATCTTTTAGACCTATCGGAATGATAGGATATAAGTGCAGTTTAATAAAATATTTTTTTTTTTTTTTTTTTTCTATATTTGTTCATTGTAACGACCTCAAGGTCTTTGACAATGCTTATCACAAGTGGGTAGTAGGGAGATCATGTGATCTATTTATCTATGTATATATCACTATATGCATGATACTACCCCCCTTCTCCAAGAGGAGACATGTGCGGTCTTCACTCCCAGTGGAGTGGGACCTAGTTGGAAACCGGATGACGCAATCGGACGACAGCACGGGAAAATGGTGACTGCGTAGAATCACACACATTTTTTTTGCACTTTGCTATGAATCGAACCGATGACTGTGTGAGTCGTAATCAACTGCGTGACCACTGCGCCACTCCGGCCCTAATAAAATATAATATTTTTTAATGCCGACTTGTCATTTCATTATTATTAGCTATCGTAAAAGTGTTTATGACACCCCGAGCTCTGCAAACAACCTATATGCGTCAGAGTGCGTGTACCTACGGAGTTTTTTTTACTGGTCATTTTCCAATTTAATTGTACCACGTTTTATGTCTCTATAATATTATAATAATATACATAGTTAAATATTATAGTAATTTTTATGCATAATCTATACACACATGCATATTACACACAAATAAAATTGAAGCGTCTATTTTTCTAGGGTAATCTTCCAGGCGACTACTTTGTATTTTTACATTTCTGGTTGCCATTAGTTACAAAAAATAAAATTACAATTAATTAATGTTATTTAATCTGACTGTCACGAGCAAGAAAATTTCTTATTTCAAATATCATAATGTTGAAATACGTCCGGTGAATAGCCAATCTCGTTTTGACGATATGTCCACAAAGTGAGGTACACTAACATCGACTTACTTGCCTGTGAACTGAGGTATAGGTATACTCATACAGTCATAAACAGAGTTACATTATTATGCACTTTAATATTTGTTTATTTTTTTTAGGATGAAGTCGGGTATTGTAGCTATTATTGAATATTTGTGTTTTTTACTTCATCATTAGACCATGTGTTATAAATTTGAAAATTATGCTTGCTTATTACTTATTAGGTGATAAAATTATAACAAATAAAATGATGATAATATGGAAGTAACATAATGAAAAGACCTTCCAGTGAAGGTACTTCATCGTTTATAGAATATAATAATATATTATAATATAACACGAATACTTCGGTGCGGTCACTCTTTATACATTAAAAGTCACAAATCAGACGTTAGTGATGTTTTTATATTATAAAATATATTAAAATATTTAACTTTGTACCTATAATATATTATGTATTAGAGTGATTTAAAATACCTAATTAATCGTTGGGTGTGGCGTGGTGGTCGAATTCAGCCACGAAACGTGTTCTGAGTGCAAGCACTGGCCGATTTCAATAGTTCCCGGATTGGTGACCATCCGTGTTTTTAGTGAAAAATCAGCAGATAAGCAGAAGATAGCGTTTGGCAGGATGGTGAAGATGATACTCGGGCTAAAGTAGGCAGCAGAGCGCATCAAACAAGCAGGAGGTGGTCGGGTAGGGTAAATTTTTTTTTTTCTTGGGGTGTAGGCCAGCTTTTCAGGGGGGTTAGATGCCCCCCACATATGTATAACTAATTATTGAATGTAATTTATTGTTGGTGAATAAACGCTATGGGACCGGATGGCATCATTATGTGCTAAACAGTAAACAGTTCCCACCTGTTTCCGGTTTTCAAACGGAAAAAAAAGGCATAAGATCAAAAAAAATTTTGATGATACCTAATTACTAATAATGCGTTTCTTACATAAATGCAAATTGTTTACTATGAGGACACTAACTTGCAGAGATTCGATTTTTAAAAGGGCTTTACATAACATATACTATGATGATGTGTTACAATTTTTAAATATTATATTCAATTATTGAATTGGTTTCTCTTATTTAGCCTGGGTGGACATTTTTTAATGGGAAAACATTCATTTCACACTTATCAGTTATTTCAAATTTCTTGGATAAGAGTTACTCCAGGTTATGGCATTTTTTTTTTTTTTTTAACGAAATTATAGGCATATAATACTGCAGTGGTAGGTAGTAGGGTTTTAGCGTATAAAATACTATAGTAAATTTATGAATACGAAACAAAAGGAATATTATTCAAAGAAAAGTAATTATACTGAACATTTACACTGTGGTTATCGCTTAAGCGAAAGCGATAATTAAGAAATATTGCAGCCCGGAGTACGACATTTTAATTTTAGTTTATCGCTGGGCGCGGGCAGACACTTGCGGAGGTATTTAAAAAATCGTTGGGATAAAACAGTCAAATGAACAACGAACGGCGTATAAAAGATTAATCCCCTGCAAAACCTACAAAATATATTTTTTAATTTATATTTTCGTTTTCCGCGTAAAATTTAAAACGTGACTCGCACAATGTTTGCTATACATAAAAACGTATAATGTTCAGAGCAAATAATATAGATATATTGTAATATCGCGATGCACTTAAAGCACGAATAACCGCATACAGTATAGGTATATGGGTATTATAGGTATACTATAATAGTCTATGATCATTATGGTTTTACGTCGTGGTATATAATACATATATATTATAATATGCTTGCAAAGCTGTTTTAATCCGTCGCAGATTACAAATATATCGTTGAAAAAGGTGTCGATGAGTACAGAGTACGATATATAACCACCGAGCCATCGAAATCTAAATCACTCTATTTCATTAAATTGTTATTCATTTTGAATACACATATTTTTATTTTTATTTTATTTTTTACAAATATACGGGTTTTCCGTTTTAACTTTAAAATTACAGTGAAATTGTAGACAATAGTGGACATATAAATACATTACAAATATTACGTAACTAATTTGAACAGAAGTACATATTACTTTAGATAATATATTAAATTATTACAGTTAAACAGTTTATATTACAGTATATTATATATAATAATAATGTTTAGCTAATGCGCGATGACCAGCATTTTATAATCGTAGGCGTACATCGTAATTTGCGGTTTTGCACTTCTATGATTTTGGCTCAACTTTAAAATAATTTCAACAAATTGCGTATCATTATTTTCTCTGTATGAACTTCAATTACACGGCCAATTAGTATTATGATATACTCGGCGTGGAATGATAACGTATCTGGGCGGTGGACCAAATAGGTTCGTCGCGCGCCGGTCGGTTGCGATTGACCTACAAATACCTTTATACACAAAAGTTGTGTCAAACTATGACAAGTTGACGGGGTAGAACCAGTACACCAACTGTGTGACTTGGTACGTTCTTATTCTATGACGAGTATAGTTTATTTTAAAAATCTAGAAAATATAGCACTATAATATATTCTTAATTTTAATTCCCTACAGTTTTATACTCGATTTATATTTCTGCGACATAAAAATTTATATAATTATCATCGTACAGATATGCTTTTATTTTATTTTTAGAAAATTTGTAACTTTATTTCGTATTTAAGGTTTGATTCATGCTCCGTTGTAATCATAATATGATGAGGTCGATGAAATAGTTGCGGTGTACTGGTGACCTTAAGTTGTTATGTGTTTAACTGTATGTTAGTATCAATCCACAAGTTACATAGTTTATTGGTCAATAAATTATTGCCAACAGGAATCCATACATTATACATTATAATCTTTAGTCCAGTACCTACCTATCACTTATATTTTGTAATCATTATTGTAACCATGTTACAACCATGTTACAATTATTGTTATCTTAACCTTATCGGTTTGGTTTCATTATTTCCTTGTTAAAATAACAATAGTAAATTAAATGGAGAATACATTTTATGCGTTCAATTTGACGAGTTCAATCTAAAATCTATTAAATTTACATAGAATGAACCCCTAAATATTCCAATTAATAGACGATAATCAATCACGATCGGAAGTAGGTATAGTTCTTTATTGTTATACCAACCGAAGACTACGTTTTAGTGTGACTCATATGCCATAATATCTGGGACCTATATATAATATATTTTATAAGTTCCACTTTAATAGTGGGCTGAATAGTGTAACAAGAAAAACTAATTATATTTATTGAGAACTCGGACAACGATGTGTTAACGTACAGGTTAAGTATAACAAAATTAAATATATTATGAACTTTATAGACTTAAATCACGCCGGGTTGACTAATCAAACGGGTTATCAATTCAGCATGTACTGATATAGACTGTAAACAAATATTATTAACAGAAAAAGAAAAAACTATCAGAGCAGATTGATGAGTGAACTTGAAGTCGAATTTATTTGAAAAAATAATATCTGCAGTGAGGTAATAGGTATAAATATGGTGCGCCATCTATTGGCGTGCCGAGAACGCTTCAGTTAAGTCTCACGCGGATAGAAATAATGACAGTATCTGCAAATTCATTCGACAATAATAATATAGTAATATGTCTTCTCAATTTTTAATTCATCGGATTTTAGTACGGTTAAGTTAGGCTTGTATGTTATATGATTGTATTAATCAGCCGTAGGTTGAATTAAGTAAAAATTACAAGTTTGGTATAACTTTGATACTTTAGAGTTAAATTATACACTTACGTACAAACCACACGGGGTCTGTTGTCCGTGATCTACCACAGGTAGATTGCCTACCTGATAATATACTGCTTCGAATATCACAGTGTTAGTCTATACACTAAAATATAATATAATTTACACTTAAAAAGACATTGCTTCCACAGCGTGTTACACTCAAAAGGAGTTAACAATCAGAATTTTTTTTCCGGACAACGGTGGGGAATTCAGCTAGCTTAATATAAAAACCCATGGACGACGAGTCTCGAACTCACGGTGTAGTATATATAACGTAGATAAGTTTTATCACAATAGCACAATATAGGTAGTGATGGAAACGGTTGAAAACGTTTTTGTGAATATAAAATACGTCATATCTGTGCTATCGTATTGACTTGCCATTATTTGGGTTTTCGATTTCTCGGAGAATTGTTACTTAAATTTTGTTTAGTTAAAATATTTTTCAGCTATCGAATCATCGTATAACGCATAGTACTAATCATTATGTAAATATGTAATACACTGACTGCTTATTGAGTTCGATGACACAATTTGAATTTCACTGCATAACATTACCAATACCTTATATAAAGGTAACATCTACTATATACATGTGAGTACCTATATAAACATCACAGTATAATAATGTATTGTATACAACATACGCACCGTTTTAAACCAATCTATTGTAAGCATGAAATATATACGTATTATTAGGTATACCATGACGTATAATACGATTCCTTCACTAATAGTAATAATACAATTTAACAATGACAGACATAATGAAAAATGCATAACATACAACATAATTTTAATGAGATAGGTAAGTATTATATCGTAATATTATTGTAACCAATTTTTTTTTTTTTATTCGATCCATCTTTACTTGTAAATAATGCATCTTAATATTACGTGTACAACTTTTGTTCTCATGATAAATAGTGTATATAATTATATTCAATTCCTAAATTTGCAAGTTTTTAATGTGCGTAAAGCAGGGCATGCAACCAAATATATGTTTTCCAATTTTGATTTCGGTTTTGGTTATCGGTATTTATTTTTACCGATTTTTATTTTGGTTTTGGATATTGATATTTATTTTTTCGATTTCGGTTTTTAACCTATTTAACCGGTATTTAAACCATCCAACTTCCCTGGCGTAAAGAAAAGTTACGAATTATTGTGTAAAATATCATTTTGTATCCGATTAGAACATTAATTCGAGTGACGGCGCTCTGAATAGGTAAATGTGATACATAGGTGCGTCGTGCGTAGATGTATATACTCGCTCGCTCTCTCTCATGATGGGTACCTATTTTAGTTACGATTATATTATTATGATTATTTTTTTTATAACAATATAATATAAAAATTTATTTTTATTATAATATAGGTTAGGTTACTGAATCTTTATTGGAGATCGGACAATTTATTGTACAAAATTAAAAGTAAACAACTTTTTTTTATTGACGTGTGCATTCTCGCATGTGTTTTCTCATTAATCAATAATACCTATTGTAATTTATAATATTGCTTATATTATATAATTAAAACTCTGATAAAAAAAATATTTCAATTGAATTAATGTTAATCTTATAATTTCAAAAATATATATCGTATTTATTTTAGCCATTAACAATTGAATTTATTTTTAATGTTTTGATAAATTATACAAATGCCACAGTTTTTAAGAGGCCTTACTCGATGAATGATAATCTATAGAAAATATGAATTACTTTGCACCCGATTGATTTATTCATTATTTCATAACTATTATGTTTTATTGGAAAGGTTATAAAAAAATGAGCATCAGTAAATTCCATATGAACCGTATTATTTTGTGAATTGGGTTTTGCCAAAATATGTTCTATTTAATAATTATATAACGACAACGTGAAAAACAAAGTGATGTACGCCTGCAGTAATTTGATTTTCAAAGATTTCAAATGACCGTCGATAGAAATTACCCTCTAAAACTGTATGAGGTTTTGATATATATCCATGCTGATGTGATAAATAAATGTTTGAAAATCGCCGATCTAATGATCCCAAAATATTATTACTGTCTTATAATAATATCATGATGCAAAACAAAAACATTTTTAAAATTAAAAAGAAAATTAAATTTATGCTCGTGTTTTATGTATTTAAATCTTAAAACGCTGGCTCAAATATTATATTTTAATATAATTAATGTAATTCCCATTCTCCACTATTAATAGTAATTTTTTCAAAATTCTAAAAAAAATGGATTGCATGACGAATTCTTCTTTAAACCATCCAAAAATCTCCCTCACAGTTGAAGATGTTTAAAGAATTGAAAAAAAACAGATATTATTGTAAAACCAATACTGTTTTTCGGAATTTTCGTTTGGTGCGATCACAAAATTATTCTATAATATTAACATATTATAACGATATAATAATGCACCAAGGTACTGTATTATTATTATTATGACATCGTTGTTTTTTCGTAATCAATTATCGTTCTATTGCGACGTCCTCGAAGTATGTGTGTCGACAATAATTATAATAATATGCGTTTAAATGACCAGATTTGGCTTAAACACATGATATTGTGTGAATCCACGAACCCATAGTTATGCGAATATAAATCAGATAAGAAAAAAAAATCAAAGTTGACCTTTATTTTGATATTTTGCATTATTATAAAAATAATTGATGGTTTATGCTTTAAATTATATTTTTACGTTGAAAGTTCTCGCACAGAGCACTTTGAAAAAACTATTATGCAGAGTTTTTAGAACATAAGACCGTGAAAACTTTTGTTTTAATAACATTTTTTATTTTTTTTTTATTTACAGACCTTTAAATAACGTATCCCGTAATTTTTGTTTAGTATTCATGTAATTAATTAAAATAGATACATAAACTTTATTACATCTGATTAAAATTATATGTTCACGATGATAGCGTAGTCGATAACTTACTTTCATCGTTCATCGGAAGGTAATAGTAATGAGATAATTTATAATAACTCAATGTCGCCGTTCATTATGTTTCTTTTGATTTTTTTAACTGTTTGAAATAAATATCTCTCTTTTTATTTAATATCAAATAAACCAAGATTATTCGATTGATCCTTATTAAATGTGAGTTGTTTGATTAATATTGTTGACATATTTACGTAAATCTATAGAATTATATAGGTACGTAAAGACAGTCGGTTAACACCACTCTTATCACTCTATCACTTCTAAGTATCCGTTTCATGATAAGTTTGGAAAGTACCCGAGGAATAGAATGCATTTATCGTAATCTTTTACAAGAGTACCAGCTAAATTAAGAGTACCAGCCAAAGGATGGGATGCGTCCAAATTGATTATAATAATCTAGTCGTGTCTCAACTCACACGTATAGTTATCCTCAACCCACATTGCACAGAATTTTCTAAATTTTCTAACAGCTCTACAGCAGCGTATCTCACTTATTAGTAGGTATAATATAATATTTATATATAATTTATTCATTATAAACGTAATGAATGTAATAATATAAAAATAAAAATGGGGTTAAATTATAAAATAAATATATATAAATATGTTCATAACACTAAACTAAATTTGGCGAGACCGAGAGAAATTCAAATTGGATTAAATGTTGCTATAATGAGTTTTGTTTATGCTAATTTTTGATAACAGTTGTCATTCATTATAGCGATATTTTTTAACGAGTATTAGATGTTACACTATACCATACTCAAAGCATAAAATAAACCATTAAAAATTGTGTTGCAATAAGTCGTCACATCACCATTCAAATTCTCGAGTTGTATTTAATAATATTCAATGAGAATAATAGAAAATAATGTTAATATGTTATGTATTTCTTTAAGTTTGTTGTTAAATAACAATCATAACAGAAGGAAATATAATGTTAGGTTAGAATACGTATAATTATGTACTATAACTAATTAATAAGATATCGCGCAATATTATTATAACCAAATTATTTCGTTTTAATCGGTTCGTCTCCGTATTTAAATTATGTAATTTAATATAATTTAATATTACGTATGTCACTTATTTCTTTATGATAAATGGTTCATATAATATTTTTTATTTAAATTTTGAAGTTTTAATGTGAGTAGAAATGCATTACAAATGATATTTTCACCCGATTACAATAAAATATTTTGCAAAATGATACTAGTGACGGCGCTTTGTATAGGCAAATGTGATGCATATGTGCGTAGATGTACATTTTATCACACTCCACTCTCTCCCTTACACGCTCTCGGTCTATTACTCTATAATATATTGTATTAATCTCTCCTGGTATAAGTAATTAATTTGTGGTATATTAATAGTATTATTATTATTATTATTATTATTATTATTATTAGTATATATAAATATATATGTATGTGTAATATATAACAGCATAATGATATATATTTTATTATCTTGCGGAAAATTATACAAAATTAAAAGTAAATTATAGATTGATTGATGATAAAAATACTTATACTATGTAATTAGCAAGTCTAGGCAAGTTAATGATATATTTTTTTAACTCAGTTAGGTTAAGTTAATATTATTATTTTTTCAATTAAATCAAAAATTAAGTTAAAAGACATTTTTAATACATCAATTAATTTTGCAAATACTATTAACTTAACTTAAATTAAAAAATAAAGTTAATAATAAAAAAATGCATTTATGAGTTATTATTTAATAAAGTAAGTGATCATAAACATGGATAAATAAATCCGTGAATATAATATAGTAATCACTACGTTGTCTCTTTAAATATACGAATTTGTGCACTATAAGTATTTCATTAAATTTAGCTGTGTCACGGTTATTTGTTGATGTTAAAGTTTTGGTACATACAATTCGTTATAATAATATTATGTAATACGTCTTATTAAATAGTGTGGGTTAAGGCTAGGCACGGTATTAGTTGGTAAATGTTTTGTTCGTAATTTTATATTTGATGAATTATTTTTTTTTTAATTCTTTCACGAGATTTTGTATGATATTGTTCAAAGATTTTAACGTTTTTGGTCAAATGTACACCGAGAGCGCTATCTAGTACTACAACGAGTCTTACGTATACATAACAATCTGTTCTGAACATTATACCATCGATTTTAACAAACTACACATCTCATGAAGTATCGACTTTTATATAAAAACATAAAAATATATTCTAAAAAACATCGTGCCAATAATATCGCGTGACTATGTTATTATAATGTGTGTGTAAATCAAAATATTGTTCTTATGATTAATCCGATTACGCTTACATTGTAAATTTAAATTATAATTATATCAAATAATAATGCGTATATTATATATTATAATTATACGTTTCGAATTAGTGCATTCACATGCAGCTTGGTAAATATGTTGTCTATAGGGATACAAATAACCAGTGTCGTTTTAATCATATTTAAAAAAATATAAAATAAAACTAAATCGTTAATGGCTGAACATTTTAAGGAAATATTATAAGTATATAATATTTTATTCAATTTTCATTATAGAGAAAAGCTGGAACCTATGTTGGAACCTATGCTGGAACTCATTGAAAAAACTAGTGTGTAAAAACACATGTATTTATATTTTGATACTATAGTGTAAAACATGGATACTTTTTAAAATGTATATTTAAGTATTGGGGCAAAAATGTAAAATCAATTAATTTAAATTATTAATTGCATTAATATTTTATATTATTATTATTATTATTATATAAATTATAATGAATTACAATAGACTAATATATTTAAAGTTTAAAAGAAATTTGCAATGCAGTAACTATATTTATTAAATTATATTCAGGAATCCAAAATTTATAGGATGTTAGGTCAAATACTAGGATTCAAACCTATTTTTTTCAAAATCATTTGTACAAAACTCATCATTTGGTCTAATATAAATGTATGTTCAAGGTACATTTAGGTAAAATTTCTATTATAAATTTTAATCAAACATCCACCATCATGAAATACCTAAGTTGGTAATCAAAGAAATAAATATCTGCCCAACAATTGACTACTTATTATATTATGGTTACGAATTTACAGATATTATACATATTATGTATTGGGTATGGTTTATAAATACTAAATACTATGAATGGATGACGTCTGGTTATACATGTGAAATTATTATATAAGACAAAATTAAAATATTTTAATGTTCTAATATTTAATTAGCACATGGACTTTAGAATATATAAATATAAATTGTTTACTGTTTAATTTTTATAGTCAACATAGCATAAACTGTGTACC
Organism: Acyrthosiphon pisum; assembly: GCF_005508785.2. Lineage (NCBI taxonomy): Eukaryota > Metazoa > Arthropoda > Insecta > Hemiptera > Aphididae > Acyrthosiphon > Acyrthosiphon pisum. The sequence continues at coordinate 46,150,609 of NC_042495.1, read as the reverse complement.
TATGCATTTTTAATTCTGAATGGAGCAAGGAAGCTAGTGGTTTTACAATAGCGTTTTTTTTTATGTCCTGTTCTTGTATACAAAATTTCTACCAGAAGAAGTGATTCGATTTCAACTATAGTACCTTATCTTTTAGCAAATTGGATCAAAATGGAACTTTAAAGAGGTAATTTTTTGATTTTCTCAATAGTTATTTAATTCCACGGGAAAAACTACCGAAAAATTACGAAAAACCGCTAAAAATGGTATTTTAATTTCTAACACTTTGTTTATTGCCATAGCAATGAATAAAAAATAATAAACCTAACTTAAAGGCTATGATAAATAATAACAATATAAAAAATCTAGACTGACAAACCATCTCCGCTCAGAATCGTTTTTCTTATACAATGATATTAAATCATTGAAATCAAGTTTAATACAATCCATTCTACATTAACCCACTTGTAACCTACTGTACAGAAGAGCGACATCCACTTAAACACTTTTTTATTATTCATAATATGTAGGTATATACTAAATAGTAAATACGTATTGTTTGATCGAATTCACAACAAAATTAGAGTGTCTTGGCTTGGCTCGTTGGTTTCTACCATTCACGCAATGTGACTGAGAGTAAGTAACACCCATTGTTAATAGTTTCAGATGGGTGACCACCCGTGTTCATAGTAATAAAAATCTTGTCACACATACACGTGTTTGCTTAACATAATAACCATAACAACACCTTGCTGTACCAACCTAACCAACCATAGTTCATCATACATACAGCAACTATAATGGCCGAAGTCTCCAGGCTTAAGTTCAATAGAAAAAAATTATTTGAAAACTTTTAACTTTAACTAACAAATTCATATTAAAAAAGGCGGGTAAGTCGTGGATGCCGCTCTGCTGTACAGTAGGTTACAAGTGGGTTACTGTAATGGATGGAATTAAATTTGAATCCAATGATATTATATCATTGTATACGAAAAACGATTCTGAACGGAGATGATTTGTCAGTCTAGGATATATTATTTTTAAAGAAAAACTTATGGAGAACCTTGTACCAAATTTTAAAAACTTAGTTATAAAAGAAAAAATTTTTACGATTTTTCAACCACTAAATTACTTGCAAATTTTCGCAATTTTGACATATTTCGTATAAATTTGAACTTTAAATGCTTATAAATAAAAATTGTGACAATGTATTCCTTTTATTTTGCAACTGCTATTGTAAAAATATGTTAGGAGCCTTGTATTAAATTTCCAAATCTTAGAATTAAAAAGAAAAACTTTTATGAATTTCTGTCTAAGATAATTTGAACATTGCCGTAATTTTTACGTATTTAGTCAAAATTTGAACTTTAAATGCTTATAAAAAAAAAATCGTGACTATATATTTCTTTTATTTTTCAATTGCTATTGTAAAAATATATTATGAGCCTTGTATTAAATTTTGAAATCTTAGATATAAAAGGAAAATTTTTTATGAATTTCTAGCATAAAATAATTTACGAATTTTCGTGATTTTTACATAATATGTTGTCAAAATTTGAACTTTAAATGCTTATAAATAAAAATTGTGACAATGTATTCCTTTTATTTTGCAACTGCTATTGTAAAAATATGTTAGGAGCCTTGTATTAAATTTCCAAATCTTAGACTTAAAAAGAAAAACTTTTATGAATTTCTGTTTAAGATTATTTGAACATTGCCGTAATTTTTACGTATTTAGTCAAAATTTGAACTTTAAATGCTTATAAAAAAAAATTGTGCCTATGTATTTTTATAATTTTTGAATGGGAGTTAGAACAACATATGTGGACCCTTCTATTAAATTTCAAG
>NC_042495.1:46127161-46148026 GCF_005508785.2 Acyrthosiphon pisum | reverse complement strand
ACGCTAATATAAACATCTGTTGCAAATTTCAAGTGCGTTACAATAATTATTTTTTGAGTTACAGTAAAATTAAGTTTTCGTTTTTGTCAAAAATTGGTTTTGCGTAAAAATTCGCGTTTTTCCGTTATTTTTTTAAGGTTTTTCCTGCCGCTTTTGAAAAGTATTGGGAAATTTTCACTTTTGACCCCCCAAAGTACCAACTAGATTCACTTTCCTTTCAGAAAAGGTACAACTTTTGAAAATCGAAGCATTTTTACTGCTCCAAAAGTTGTCGTCAGACACAAAAAAAAAAAAAAAAACACACATCATTGTAAAATCAATACATTCATCACTTCGTTCAGAATCTAAAACTGGGGAATCCGTTTAAATTTAAACATGGTTTTGAGTGTATCACCTATTAATTGAGCAGGTATAACTCAAATTATGTAATGGATGTGATTCAGTGTTAAATCATTTGGTACGAAAAAAAATCTGAGCGAAGACGGTCTGTTAGCCTATATACCTAAGGAAATGTTACTATGTATTTATATTGCACTATATGAGTAATTTATTCTTATAATAGAAATTCGATAAGTTAAAAATCATTTTTGCAAAAATCATAATATCATAATATATTTCGTTATAAAAATAAATTACGTACATACTGACATTAATTGGGGAAAAACAATTTATGTAAAAAATATAAAATTCCTATAAATAGTACAAAAAGTCATGATAATTTTTAAATGTTATCATGACAAGACAATTTCAATATAAATATTTAGAAAAAAATTCTAGTATCTACAGTTATTAATTTTTAAATAAAATTTAAGAAAAACAAAATCGGGTACCTATCGCCTGATAATAAATTCTAGTTATGCCTTTTTTCCAATTTTTTTAAAAGTCCTTAAAGTTTTAATTTTTAATACCCACAAAATACCAACTAGATCTAATTTTAAATCACATCCCACGTTGAAGTATGAAGAATTTTTAATAAACTTAAAAATGACGTAAAATACTAAAAAATAACATTAATCATTATAAAAGCCTAAAACCAATCACTCCGCTGAGAAACTAAAATCCAACACAAATATACATAAATTATTCATTTTTAAATATAAATACATATCTATAGTATTATAACAGTGGTAGAGTACATAAATAATTAGATATTGTTTTATTTTTTTAACAATGAAAAATATAAATATTCTTTTTACAATAGAGATTTTAAATGTAATGTTTAACCAAAGTTATATCACAAAACTCGTTAAAAAGCTTAGCGTGAAGTTTTCAGACTGGTTTAAAAAAAATTATCTACAAATATTTATGTAAATATAATATGATTATTAAACATTCTATAAAAACTAAAGTGAAATATGGTTAGGAACTTTAAAAATAATATAAGACATGAATATACATGCATTTACATAATATTTATGTAAACGCTTAATCCGAAAAGCAACTTCAATAATTTTTTTTGGTTGAAAAAGTTTAATGAACTTTTTATACATTATTTAAACCTTACAATATGAATTTTTAGTGAAATTTTCAGTAAGATTTATTTTAAACGGCATATAACGCGTAATATTATGCTGTCAGACCTTAATATTACCTATAAGAAATGAATTATAAATTACATGATACAGTCACTTTAGATAATATATATTTATCAGTCTTGAGTATTCTTGTTTTAAAAATTCTTCACTTAAAAAAATAATAACGCACAACATGCAAATATATTATATTCATAAAATAAATATATTACTATATCTTACGTCTTTATGGTGAACACGTAAAGGGATATAATCGTCTTATTTGCGTCCATAGTGCGTCAGGTATTATCTGCAGTGGCAATGCGGCTACAGGCTCGAATTATTTTTATGAGTGTATAGTGTATAATATAATTTAAATTATTATATTATACTTTCGAACAAATTTAATCTTCAGCGAAACTTTGATGTGCCGTATTGGATTCAAACAGCTGTATGGTTACAAAATCTCGCCAGCTTTCTCGAGAGTTAACCGTGGAGTAAATAAAAAGTAAAAAAAAAAATATGCTTTTAATAAATGTATATATTATATTATGAATACGGTAAAATAAATTATATAAGGCCAAGTCCGAGGATAAAACAAACTCCAGTTTTCTGTGAATCATTTGTTTGTCGAAATATTATCGTGTTGATATTGTATAGAAAATAATTGTTTTTTTTATGCAACAATATTTACGATTTGTACGGAATTATATTAATTTTATATTTATTTAATTATATATTGATTAATACAATATATGTAAATGTCTACTATTATTAAAATAAAATAAATACTCGTAACTTGTTGATTTTCTAAACATATAAATTAAGGTTTTGAATTGTTTGATTGCGTTTTATTGAAAAATAAAATAAAATATTATGTATCTAGTCATCTATATAACTGGACGTTGTTTTTACTGGAAGTAAAATCTCCAAATTATACTTAAAGACTTACTTTAAGTATAATTTTTAGTCTGATTAAAACTAACTTATTATCTGACATTTTAAAGTATACTAATTTTATTTATCTAACCTACTTAACCTAACAGTTTTTCGTAATTTTAGTTTTAATATTTTAATTGCGTTTTTCATAATTAAACATTTATAGTGGGATTACTTTTTTTTTACCATCTCTAAGTTCATACCTAACATCCTTTGATTTTCTATAAATACAAAATATAGAATTTAAAGTATAATTTTATTACGATCAGAATTCATCGTTTGTGATAACACTGAATTAACAAAATAATATTGCTTTAATACATCGCAAAACGTTACTATTGTTACAACTCGAATTACACAGTAACTTTTAAGGCTTCAAACAAACTCAGATCGAGTTGTTCAAGTGAATTATTTTTACACAGTTCACTCAACTGTGTTAACTCGGATTTGTTGTGGTATTGTGTATTATATCCATATAGTACTCTATACAGTATAAAATATGTTATACGCGAATATCTGATAAAGATGTTAGGTATCTCAAACCGTATCGTATTATGGTTTTCGCATATTTTTTTCCGTGAACGTATCTTGCTCATTTTTTATCAATACTTCACTCGATAAAAAAAAAAAAAAAACCAATACATGTGATGTAATATTGTATGTTTAACGGTATTTCGTTTATTGTCATACATATTATAATATTATGTTACAAGACAGATAAGATGACAATTTTGACAGTGAATTCCAATAAAAATTAAAGAGTATTATACATATTTTGTTCTAAACTATAAGCAGATAGTGAGGGGACGCTGTGTGATATGACAATGTCATTCACTCAACCATTCGTAACACGGCGCATTGTATAGGCAAAACTAGTACATAGGCGCAATGCTAAGGATATCAAAATTTGTATGCTTCAATATAGGTACTAAATGTATAATAATTTATAGTTATAACTTATAACTTATAATAATAATATAATAAGTTCTTCATATTACTATATTTATATGTTTGGGACCACCAATTGACGCCGTAGTATTCAAACCCCTTATATATTTAAACAGTTTATTATAATATTATTGTGTTCGTGTCTTATTTTGTGTTTTGTTAAGGCAAAAAATAATTTTTTGATCAATTAAAAATTATTATTTCTTTACTTTTATTTTTATCAGAGAACAATAGCTTTCCAATTAGTGGAGAAAATAATTTTTTTTTTGAAGACATTATAAAATGGTTTTATTGTTTTTTTTTCTAAATACCTAAGTATTATTATAATATATAATTATGGTTTTAATTTTTCTCATTCAAAGACATTTTCATAATTTGTTCTTTTCTTTATTTTAGACGTTTAGGTCCGGATTTTTCTTTTTTTTTTCACTTAATTTTATACTTTTATCGCTTAATATCATACGCAAGTCTTCTTTCAAGTTTTTATAACTATTTCAATTTAGTATAATATAATTATAGCCAATACCATCACTATATTTTACTGCGTGCATGTAATAATGATATTAATAATATAACAGAATGTTCTGAACCATTGCTGTGTACAACATTATAGGATATACGATTAAAGGAAAATTATATTTAAGAAAATCTATGCAGCAATGACAATTCGGTCACTGCGTTTTATCTTTCATCGATTGACGGCAGTCACCGAGTGTCTAACTATTTACACCTAGTCACGACATATATTATACATAATGCAGTTGAATATTATTCGGCAGCATTCGTTTTTTATGTCCGTTCTGTTTTTGCAGTGGTGGCCATTTATTGCGATGACACCAGTATACACGTCCTATTATGCAATATGTGTATTAAATGTTATATTTTATCGACATGTAATATTATCATATTATAATGCCTCCACACAATATACACACAATTATAACAAGCTCTGCACAAACAGTTTCAACCGGGCATCAAAGATATTATATAACAATATTTACTCTTTTTAAATGTGAAATGTAACTCCCGACACGATTTCACACATTAGGGGTACCTATTTAATAATAATATACCTATGTTATTACGCTTTTGTATAAAACATAATATTGTACCATACATTTTATCATGTATCTTTTCGTTCCGATAAATGAAATCACTATATAAATAATTGACACTGATAGATTATTGATTTAAACAATTTTTATAGAAAAGTATTCTGCTTCGAAAATGAAAAACTTATATTATTGTAATTTTAAAAATCTACCTATGTACTTAAATAATAAAAACTATACAAAAAAAGGTAGTCAATAATTGTATACCTTCAAAACAAAATTTTATATTGTACGTAACTTTTTCAAATTATTTAAAAGAAAATATATTTTCAATAACGTTACTGTATTTCAGTGTATTATTTTATTGAATATTTTACTATTCAAACCAATAAGAATCAACCTATATGAATTGCACCTCATATAACTGAAGTACCAAACATAATAATAACAATACAAAGAATACTAGGGCATATTTAATGCATAATATTATATAATTAATTTAAATAATTTAAAACATAATTGATATAATATAAATAACTAGTCTGATGCGATTTTTATTCAGATGTTGACGAACAGTGACTATTATCTGTTTTAATATTATAATATAATAAATAATATTATAAATATTTTAGTGTAAACATAGTGTGGTATAATGTATTAAATAATTTCATCATGTACCTACATACTAATATAACACATATAATAAAGATACGTGTTCCAAATAGTAATATTATTATGTTTTCAGTGTATTAATATTCAAATTCCCCCTTCACCATTGGGTGATTGATTACCGGATCACAATCAATAATTTAACACCTAAGTATAATTTTTTATCCCATGTATTATCTATATATGTAAATATGTAATATATGTAAATATGAAAATATAATATTAGGTCTTACATAAGAACGTAACAAAATCAAATGATATAAAATCTGTACCACGGCACTGTTGGGAGTGTCTATGAGAATTTTACTTTAAATATCTGTAGCTTAGAGTATCCCAACGGTGTGCTGTGAATTGTGATTCGCAAGAACCTTTTAACTGGGAGGTTGCAATTAATTTAGAAATAATAAAGAAGTTTTTATAATGAATTTGGAATAAAAACGATGAAAAAACACGAGAAACATTTATCTCATTTTTATATAATATTATATTTATTGACCCTACTTGACACAAATATTGTGGCACACATTTAGCAATCTAGGGCATGTGATATGACGTGTTTTCTCACAGAAACGCATGTGAATTCGTAAGCTTAATACCACCCTACGGCATACATAATATATTATATATATACGATGTACATGCGTGGTGGTAGGTAGTAGGCGTGTATACCACCCACGTGTTTGTTTATTAATAATTTATCAAACAAAATATTAATTACCGTTTGAAGAACGTGTGTTGCACGGGGTCGTTATAATATAATATTATTATGTACGAAACAATTCTCTATTTGTTTAAAATGCGTGTATGTGGCTTACACGGTTTTCGTTGAAATCGAGTTGCGCTAGCCTATTTGTGTTCATTACAGGGAACACATAATATTATAGTAATATATAACAATATGATATATTATGGTACGACATTTTTATAAGGTATTTAATCAAAATGTTTGTTTTAGAATGTCATAGTGGCTTTACTGAATTAACGAAGATACGGAAAAAAATCCTCGGTCAGCTCAATTTAAAAAAATTAAGTTAAAATAAGAATTCCAAGTAATTTTGGCATAACAAATACTGAATATTTGTATTTGTATTCATTACCATTCGATACTCCATTAATATGTTTATTGGTATTGTTTCACGTACTAAGGTATTACGATGATAATAATATAATTTTATAATACTATTTTATAAAATATTATCTTATACAAAGTTATTACGAATTAAATACAAACAATTTGGTACAATTACAAATCCAGTCCGTTCACACACACACACAATGTTTTAATAATTCGTTACATACTATAAATCATTAATAGATTTAAATTCATATAACTCATCATTAATAACATACAAGTGCATATTTTGTGTCTAAAATGTATCCATTTTTCTTTTCTATATCCACCACTAAATACTATATAATACAGTAACTTAGATATCAAATTAAAAAAAAATGTATTACAATAATGTGGACCGTAAATTTAGTATGTTACGGCTTGTATGTAAGGCAGAACAGTGGTTCTAAACATAGAGGGTCGACAATTAATTGTTTATGGTCGCCAACCTATATATTTAATTTACATAAGAAACATTATTAAGTATTTTGCAAAAATTGAACATCTAATTTAGAAATCATTAATTTCGAGTTTCACTGAGTTAGAGGGCAAAACTAATGTGTGTTCTTTTTCAGTAGCGTTATTAATATCCTGGACCATGCGACTTCAGAGTAATCGGGCAGATGAAAAACGCACGCGATTAACGCACCTTCAACTTTCAAGTAGTCTGTCTTATATGATATTATATGTCATAATATAGCGCTGTACGTATAATACTATAACGTATAATGTAATATTATGTACACTACGAGAATGATATAATTACGAAAACATTTGTTCGCGTCGGCTGATGGTACTCTAAAATGACTAAAACTGGATTACACGCATGTTGTCGTAATAATATAAAACACGCGTGACGTGTAGGTAGTAGCTACGTATTAAAACAATAACGATAATACAATGTATCTTCGGTTGAGATTATTAAAATGATATATTAAATATACATATTATTATCTTGTTATTATAGCATTATAATAATAAAGCAAAAAAAAAAAAAAATCCGAGAATTAATCGTAATTGTCGAAACACGGATAGTATACTATGAACATTTTATTCGGTGAGTATATTGACATTTTTAAACTACGTTCAACACTTTATTCATAATATTTTTGTTTTTATTTTCATTCTTCCGATGACTGACAAACATTTCATTGTTATTATTATTGAATATACGTCTAATCCTTTGCTACTGTATAATATAATACCCAGCTTATTACGATTAAATCGTTCTCCTGTTGGCAAGTTGATTAATATGCTTCATTCGATATGCAACGAGTAATATCGTCGAACCTATATAATCTTCTTCTTATCATGTCCAGGCTTTATATAGATGTTTTATTATATTTCTACCTATACATAATAATTACACGCGTTACAGTCACGTTTTAAACATCCGCGTACCGTTAAAATAATTAACGAATAAAACATGTTTGAAATCCGATGATGTATTCGTATATCAATAAATTGTGTTCGTACAGCTATGAAAATGTACTGTTGTAATTTTTATTTTATTTCTTTCCAGAGAAGTTTTGTTTGCACATGCATAATAAATACAACCGTTTTAAATGTAACGGAACTTCGGACGATGTTATACAATTATTCAAATATTTTCACCATCCAATAATAATAATATGATATTCAATAAAAACCTCAGTCTCATCACAAATGATTCATTATAATTGAATTATGACGGTGCACGCGTATTTACCTATACTTGTATAACGTTTGCTCTAAAATAATATTATATATCGCACGCTGTAGTGACGTGACCTCAAAAAATATTGGAAAATTGCGTACCCCTTGCCCCGTATTGACATAAAAATTTCCCGGAAAACACTGACACAACCACGTTCACAAACCCATTAATCTCTCTAACCAGCTCGATCTCGGTTTACTTATTTCCGTGCACGGTACCTATATAATAATATATTCTAATTTATAATGTATCCGCCGTCTTCCTGGTGGTCTTTGAAATGAAATCTTTGCCATTTAAAAAAAAAAAACCATCCCTTATTATAATAATATTGCAGTGTGCACATATTTATTATTATCATGTAGTGTAAAATACATATTTCCAAAGAGTTCTGGGAAAAGTATGATGTATAATACGGAACGCTTCAATGAAATATAATGTGTGAAAAAACCGTGATTTATTGAGTGAAATGTAAAGTATGAGATTGAAATTATGCAGTTGTACGCAAAATCGCGGGAAAATAAATTGTTGGTTTTGATTCGTAACGACCTGCGAAAATAAAAAATGAACCCGTTGTTTGAACGAAGTATAATATGCGTATAATGGTTTTGGCGAATAAGAACAAAGGTCGTATGAATCGCATTATTTCAAATCATAATTTCATACGGTCGTTATATGGTTATTCATAATATAACGAACTGTATTCATAAAATAGTTAATTAAATAATCGTATTGAGGTGCCTGGTATAATATTATTAATATTATACATTATAATATTATGTTGCAGTGATGTTGGTACACACCGTAATATAATTTAAAACGGTTATAATAACAGACCTTCCTCGTTATAATATTATTAAATCTTCGCGAAATTGGTAATGTGTGCACCATACGCATAGGTAGGTTATACCTACCAATATAAAGTGATGTTATTTCAAAATAAAAGACAATTTTACCAGACATGTTACTAGAATTACGACGTACGTAGATCGGTACTACTACAATTTTAATTCATAATTCGTCGAAAACAGTAGCAAAAACAAAATTAGAAATATTTTAAAATTACATAATATTATTAATTATAACAGTATACGTACTATTAAACTATAATAATATTATAATAGTATAGTAATAAATTAATAGGTAATATAATATAATTGTATGAAAAGGATAAGTCGTTTTCGTTGTGTACGTTTCAATAGTATTGTGTTTGACGAGTTTTTTTCTTAAAATTGATTATTTTTATTTGTTTAATAATATCGAGTGAAACCATTTAATGTAGTCACATGTCAGTCACTATTTCAAAAACTGCTAACGTTTAAGAAAATATTTTTTTGCATAATTTTAAGTATATAAAATTATATTTTTTACTATTTTATATCGTTACCTATCATTTTAATTTTTTTCTATTTTATTTACAAATGCATTTTCTATTTCACAACATCATTTTTTAGGGTAAGTACCTAAGCACTTGGATTTATTAAAACAACATGACGAGTTGTTCATGCGTTATAAAATCAACATGAGCGGATTGAGTGGTACCCCTATACCTCTACTCAGAAAATGTCGGTAACTATATAACATTTGACTAAACGTTGGTTACATATAACTAATAAACTAATCCTAAATTTGTATAAATCAATATACTCTGAATAATATTCTGCTTCGATACATGAACTGTAAAAAATATATTGTCATTCAAAAAAATAAAATACTTAAAAAAATTTTTATATATATCATTTTGTTTTCTAACGACTTGAAACTAGGCAAAAGAAATATTTTCGAAAACGTTAGTGTTTTCTGAAATGATGAATGTCTCACGTTATATAACTCCGTTTGTATAGGCATTCCCCAGTCCGATTTTTCTTTGTAAATATGTTTTTTTTACTACCTAAGCATAACTAATTAGTTCAAAACACAGTGTTTGAAAAATGTAATATTGATGAACTTAGAAATAATACTAAGACTGAAGTGCTTAAGACGTTTAACTGTTCAAGTAATTATTTATTTGTAATATTTACCAATTTAAATAATATTTTCAAGCAGGGGCGGATTTACCCACAGGCCACCAAGGCACTAGCGTAGGGCGCAATTTTTAGTTAATTTTTACTTTTTAGTTTTTCATAATTTCATAATTCTATTTACCTAAATTTATATTTTATATTAATTTTTTTTTCATATACAACTTGCATGAAACTGGAGAATGGCTCACGTAGTCACGTCGCAGTAACGTTTTAATTTATAAGCTATAATAACCTTGCCGTTTGAGTTTAATCCTGCGACCAGCGCGCGCCGCCACCGCTAGAGGTTCGATATCGACACTCGACGAGGCAGTTGCCGGCGTTGCCTATGTTAATGCATGGGAAATGGTATACGGGTGTACGGCGTAAACACATACAATATTGTGAATGGCGCATGCGCAAAACGCCAGCCAAGGCGGTCAAATATACTGCCTCGGGCCGCCGAGTACATTACTACATTGTATATAGCCGCTCTACTAGCTAGGTGGGGGACAGCTCGTACAGTGGTTGGTGGAATGACCCGCCTCACCCCGCACCCAGCGCCACAATTTTATTAAAATACTGGAATTAATTCTGGAAATCAGGTGTCTTGATAAAGTAATTAATAATAATAAATATTGCGACAACGCGCGACGCTGGTTAAAAAATGCAAAAACAATTTACAATTTTAAAATACTCATAGCTCGCTTAAAAATTAAAATATAATAAAAAGCCCATGAGGTTAACTAGATAATAATCTTACCTTTAGATTTTATAAGAGGTCAATTTACTCTAATTCTTAAGCTAACGGAGCTACACGTGTTCTGCTTTGCGTATAATTTGCTATATTATGCACTTGTAAGACGGAGACAACACATGCGGATATCACGTCCTCTTAAATGTATATAATATATTCCTAGCTGTCCCGTCTGGCGTTGCTCATACCAATATTATTTTTATTTTTATTAATAATAGGACGCTACCCATGCATTTGTGTAGTATATAAATAACGATATAATACATACATTATAATATTAATAAACGGTAAGCTGAACTTCCAATATGAATATACTTGGGTGTAGCACATCAAATGCAATTAATTTATTATTATAAAGAATCAACATTCCTTTAAACTTTAAAATTTACATTACGTAAGAATAATCAATATCTAGCGACCTAAATTCACATAAGAATTATTCATTAATAATTATTGCATCTTGAATAATATGATAAAATAATTGTCCAATTACAAACACATACCAATATTATATGGAAGAACACACAAGACAATGCAGATATTTCACAACAAAGGGGGGTGACAAACTTCGCTATGCTTTATATACGCAACGCCTACACGGAGACGACCATCTCGGCATACTCTCATTCTTCTGGGCATACATCTTTTTTCGTATACTTTAAATATACTCTACGGACTGTATTCAATGAAGACAAAGCACAATTACCTACGCCCATATAAAATGATTTTAAAACACTTCCATGCATATGGAAGTATGCATAGCAATAATCACTACTTTTTTTCTTATTTAAGAGTCAAATTAATTATTTTCTATAATAAAAAATAAAAATCTTACTATTTTGCGTTGATTTAAACATCAGGTATGAACTTAAATCGGTATATTCATTTTAATATTTATAAGCTAAAAAATCACTTATGTTATTTTAATTAATACCTATAATTTTCTCCTTTATCCTTGACATACCATTTTATCCAATCATAATATTTCAATATATATTCTTTACAAACCAAATAAGGTAAAAGGTAAATTACTCAAAACTATATAATATATTAAATACCAATATAAGTAACATTTAATATGCTAACCAAACTTACTAAAAATCGTATGATAATAAAGTGCATGAACTCATACCAAAAAGATTTTCTTATACTATTAAATACATCGTTTGCAGCTAGTCGAGGTAAGTGGTACATTTTTACACCAATCTACTAATAATATAATAGTGGAATGGAAACAAACGTATAAATCAATACACATCTTTTAGTTTTCTTTAATACCTATCAGTTATCAACCCCAACTTTTCTTTTCTTCTGTTTCTATTCTACTACAACTGGTTACAGTCTATGCGTTAGTTGTTTCCGTCTTACACATGAATAACATGGCAAATTAACAGCACACAATCGAAACAAGTGAACAAAAATTTGCTATATTGCATACGTTTGTAAGACTGAAACAACATGTAAATTCTTAAACGAAAAATATATGAGATTAATTTCAAGATAGGTAGTTATATTTAATTATTTCAGAAATTATCGGATAAAATCGATTCAGAAATAATAATGATCACATCCCTGAGTCAATATGTAATTAATTTTTTTAGTTACAAAATATACAGTATACTTGAACAATATTTATGCACCATATACAATTATATCAAAGATATACATACTATGTATTATATACACATTATATACGACGAAATTCTAAACATTTAATATATTTACATATATATTATGTGTATAGTATATATGTATCAAAGTACCAACTCACTACCTACCAGCATATGTAGGTATGTATGGTAAAGTACAAATATAAAACGAGTTAAACCTATGAATATCTATGTATTATTATATACTATATAATAATATTATGTAAAGATTATTATTGAGATACTTTACCTATTGAACTAAATATTAGTTAAATATAATTTGACCGGACGATAAAATATGTACAATATTCTATGATACGTATACTTAAAAATATAATAAACCAAACCATATTGTATTGGAAGATTCATGTCAGATGATTATAAAATCGAAAATATATATTATAGGTTACCATAAAGAGAATTGAAATTAGAAAAATGAAGCAGTACCTAGAATAATATTTTAAAATTGTGTGTTTTAAAAAAAATATCTGGTGAAAATGAATTCTAGTAGGTAATGTACTTATATATAAATACTTATTGAAATGACAAGGAACTGGCACTGTTAAAGAATAAGCTTGTGGTTATTGCTAATAAACATTAAAATGTTCGTATTGTATATATTGTTATAGGTACACATATATTGACATACATATATTATCTATGTTTATATTAAGCAGATAAATATTACGGCTATAATAACACGTGGATGTAAGTAGGTACCTCTCTATACATCATAGTCATATATTATGATACACTATTATACATATTTATATATTGTAATTATCTATACATTGTATTGTATACATATGGACAAAAAAAAATGATATTGAAAAACCCCATTTGTTTCTAGTTCGGTATGCCGCAAAAAGCATTTCGCTGTATTATCCCAAAAGGTTGATACAATATTGTGTAAGATTCGATGGGTGTGTTGTGCGCGCGTGATGACGTACGTTAATAAAGACGAGCCAGAGAAATCGGGCAAAACGCGTTCAATTATCCGAAGGCGATCCCGGTGGAAGTAAAAAGAAAAAAGAAATAAATAGAGATACCGGATATTCGGCAGCAGCTTATATATTGTATCGGATCGTTACCACGCTCCACGCCAAACCTACTTATTTCGATATTTTTCGCGTATCTAAACCCGCTGACTTTCATCTAAAAATCTGCTATGCTCCCGCGAAATTTTTCAAAAATTTCAAGAGTTCAAATGTTTAATTGAAACAAAGATAATTGTGCGTTCACTAGATGACCACCAGACACGATTAATGTTAATTCCGGGTTTGTTGTGATACTGTTCGAGTTGAAAAAATAGATTTATTTTTATTTCTAATCATCGACATATTTTTTTGGAGCAATACAAAATATTATTGAAGTATGAATAGGTACAACTTATGTGTAACTAAAAAAATTTATGCCATTCAAAATTGATTTTATTATTGTATGAAGTACTTCAAATAAGACAATTTTAGTGGTCAAAAAATTGTTGGACAAATTATTACTTCCGTAAATATAATTTGCGTACTACGCGTGCCGTCATAAAATCACACCGTCACGCAGCCCGTATCCAAACTATAAACGATGAAAATAATTGCTTGACGTTTAAGTTATAAAAGCAGTAAGCACATTTCTAAAAGGGTTATATATTTCTTCATAATATGAACACATTATTTCCATAGCATTGTTTTATGGTACCTAGTTTGTAGGAACGATTCAACATGAAAATGTACAAAATAGCAAAGATAAATATAATATTATACTTAGTAATTAATTAAAGGTTAGGTTAAAATTATGATTTTATGGTTACAAATGTTTACGAATTGTATGGTTTGACTTCGGACCGAAATATTAAACTACCAACTCTGTACTATGCATGGTAATTAAAAACGGACAGTCATAGATTGTGAAGAATGATCCTAACAAGGAGTATCTGAAAGGTTTTGCGATTATTTGACTTTACGTTGTTACTCAGATTTAAAATCACCACCTACAGACACACCCCGAATGGTTGACGGTTGTATAATATACCTATTATTATTATTGTTGCGCATAAAAATCTTCGTATGCGCCCTAAACCATCACCGCCGTCGCGTCCTCATATCGATAATAATAATTAATTTCCTCCTCTTTGGGTGAACGAATCTCGTTTGGATTATTCAATGTGTACTGTGTACCTATAGTATATAACTTTATATTATATTATAGTATGTATACTTATTATTATTATTACGAGTGCAGCGGAAGACGATTTAATAGAAACCCGTGAATTCGAAAACGACAGACGGCGCAACGGTCCCGGGGGAAGTAGCAGATAATATTATTTTAATGCGGTAAACGTGGAGTGTACTAAAAGGATTAAACATGATGCATTATAAATTTATAATATTTTACATGTATATATAAAGATAATATTATTATATGTAATATACAGTGTCGTATCCAGGTGGTTAGGCGGGTTGTAACCCAACCTTCTGAAAATTGTTAAATAATAAAAACAATGTTCACAAATTAATAATTTTTAGATAAGATTTGGTTAAAATTAAATTTCAACCCACGCACCTCCTCCCCACAAAAAAAAAAAATAATTACAATAATTCTGGATACGCCACTAATATTTATCATATATTGTGTACCTACTTAGGAAATTGTTGACGACAATGCGATAGAAATTTTAAAATCTAATACTTTCTACCTGGGTACTGAGGTTCCTACATGATGGATACAAATATCGATGAATTATAATTCTTAAATAAATTATCCCATTTAATAAAAATATTTTGATAAAAGAAATTTAAAAAAAAAAACTGTTAAAAATGTTGGTTCATATACACATAGAAAATATAAATTATTGATTTATTATTTTTTGAAATCAAATATTTTAATATTTAGTAATATAAACAGACAGACTAGATTTTGCGCAGAATCGTTTAACGTAAATAGATACAATCATTTATTATGGCATTCAAATTTATCACATATATTACAGTGTGTTACTTAATGACAAATTTACTACTCTGCTGTGATAAGCCACTATAAGCGGTAATGTCAACTTTTGTATTTAATGACAAATTTACCAAAAAAACAATGTCAGACGATAAATTTTACCACGATCAATTAACCCATATAAAAATAATTATGGAGAAATTGTATAAATGAATTTTATTTTATTCCTACCGATATTTTAGCTCTTAAAATGAAATCCGAGGAATTATAACGATACATTTTAAAGCTAAAATCCTAATCAAATTTGTATTCATAAATAACATACTATAATAAATTACGATGATGATATAAAATAACTTAAATATTATATTAAATATTCGCGATAATCCTTTTTCGTTGATTACAAAATTGAGTTGTAGGTTTATTTAACAGGAGATAATATTTTACATCACTACGTCAGTATATTTAATTTTGCTGTAGTTATTTTAAAAAGCATTCCACGGAGTTCAAAAATGTGTGATATTAAAAAAGGCTTAAATTCTTGCAAATATAGTTGTGTAAAATGTATTGTTTATTTAGCCACAGCATTAAATTTTTCGACTGGCAAAATATTAACTAAATATTAGACCGTTAACGTATTTATTCGATTGCAAAAATAGTTGAAATAGGTCTAATGGATATGTTGTTCAGAAACAACGCGATAATATAAATGGACGTCTGTCATAACTCATAATAATCATATACGTTTCGTTTAAAAATAAATATTAGTATTTGAATGATTGAAGTACTGCCAGTTTTATGGTGCCAAAATATAATAAAATTGATGTAACCGATGTTCCTGCCAATAATACATAGATAAAGAGGACTTTTATGAGTTTTTATATTTCTACTCGTTGATGGTTATGTTACATAAAATGTTGATGAAATAAAAAATATTATTGTATATTTTGAGTATTTTTGGAAATATTTCGGTTTGTTAAGTGCTTATTTTTATATAGTATTTTGAAAATTCAAAAATGAGATTGATGTATTTCGATTGTTTCTGATCACCAAATAATAAAATTAAATGAAGCTATGAAAATTATTAGAAAAACAAAAATTATATTTCTAATTATTTCCATTGTACCGATTTTTTTTAATTATTGCGCTTATTTCATATTTGTTTTGATCTTCTCTTCTACCTGTTAAAATTGAAATTGAATGGATTGCGATGGTTCGTTTTTATTTGGTTATTTCTTTGCTCTAAAAAAGAATAAAGCTAGGTACCGCTTTTCCAGTTTCCATCGGATTTCAGCATCAGTCAAACGGCTGCTCTCTATTTTTACGACAGTTGATAAGTCAGGCTCCCAGTTAGATAAACGTACCTACATCAGTATATCGTCCGAAATCACGATTAGGCACTCACGCGAGGGCACGAAGCATATTTTTCAGAAGTACAAAACAATAATCGTTGAACCTCGTGACGGTATAATATTTCTCACTAAAAAAACTATTATTATTATTTAATATCCAACAATTAATCTTAATTATAGGTCATGTAACGCGTGGTAGACTATAATATACATAATTCATATCATTCTATAGTGGAGTTAGCTTGATTCGGAGAGGCTCAATATTTATTTTCCTAAAGCTTTGATAGATAAATGAAATAAATTTATTAATACAAAGTTATAGGTACGCTATAGATATGGTAAACAAATTTACATAGACTATTGTAAAGGTATTACAATATATATCAACTATTGTTTATTTAGTGTACATTGTCAAAGTTTGACACTTTCATTAGGATAAATGTTAAGTATTTTTTAAATCATAAAAATTATTGATCACCTAAACACTAATATGATATCCTTTTGTAAAATGCAGCATACATTTATACACGAACTTAAACAATTAAAAATACTAAGTTATTAGGTACCTCAGTAGTAATTAATAGTAGGTATACTTGATACAAATTAAAGATTATTTTTTGTGATGACAAAACGTATCTTGGCAAATTACGAGTTTATCTATTTTACCTACTTATAGGAACATATATTAAAATTGAGCTCGACATCTGAAACTGTATTTAATATTATACACGTAGTATATACTGAAGGTGAGGGTTAACGTCATG
Organism: Acyrthosiphon pisum; assembly: GCF_005508785.2. Lineage (NCBI taxonomy): Eukaryota > Metazoa > Arthropoda > Insecta > Hemiptera > Aphididae > Acyrthosiphon > Acyrthosiphon pisum. The sequence goes on along the minus strand of NC_042495.1, from coordinate 46,130,641 downwards.
TTTCTTATTTGTATTTTATTTAATGATATTATATATATGCAGCATTTAATTTTAAACAGAATAAATTATACATTAGATGAGAATGTCCCCTTTTAGTAAATAATTAAAATATAATACGTACATAAAATAAAATTAAAATTGTATACAATAAAGATCATTTTTTTCTTTTGTTTTCCGAAAATGTTATTATAATATATATGACACCTGACCATGTCTAGGTTGAAGTATAGCAGAATAAAAGAGCATTAAATCTTTTGAATGTTAATGTGTTAATTTTTTTTTTCTGCTACAGTGTTGCAGTGTCTGATATTATAATAAACTCATTCAAGAGGGACTTTTTTCATACATAAGAGTATAAAGTATAAACAGATACACACATTATCCTCAGTGCTAATATGTGTAGTTCCGGGAACGGACTATAGGGAATGGTAAAAAATAATTAATTCCGTGGAAAATAAATTTCAATTTAAAACTCTTCTCAACATATTATTATTCTATTTTTTTACGAACCAAAATGATGACATTAACCCTGTAGGTTTAGTATTGCCATCCCTACAGGCATTGTTATATTAAGAACATACTTATATTATTATCAAATTATTATCATAATCCGATTAGGATTAACAAGGATCAGAGCTTGATACTGTCAAAACTCTTGGTAAAATTTAAAACATTGTTGCGCGTGTTCGAATATTAAAAACTAAAAGAATTTTATTCGGCTATTATTAATAAATTTTTCGCAGGCTCTTTGTGTATACCTAGTTATTTTGAACCATATGTCATATTCAATACGGATTTAAAACATAACTATACAATCAACATTTTTATACTAATTGTGTTTAATGAGAGTACGACTAGATACATATTTTTTATAGTCTACATCGTTTTCACATGTAATGTAAATATATTTTTGAAATAAATGAAAATTGAAGGAGAAGTTTCTCAAGAAATAAATAATCAAGAGAGCGTTTTGAGTAAATTGGTTTATGGAATGTATGCTTTGAACACAATATGTGAAGATATAGAAACGTTTTGCAACATTTCCTTAGATACCATTAATCAGCATGTTGATACAAGAAATTCGCTTATCAAAAGACATAATCACGACGTAAACAAAATTATTGAATGGTTTTGAATCAAAATCCTTTCCCACAAACGAATAAAATTATGTTATTATCAAGTGGAATAACTGGTAATGATGAGATAACTGTTATGATCCTTATAAAACGTCTTAATGAAGAATATAGTTGGATTAAAATTTAATAATTTCAAATTCAAACAAGCAAACTGATTTCTCCAGCTTTTAAGTGTTAAAGTTAAAGTGTATTGTCATTCAGTTCCTATTGATCTTCTATTACTTTTTCAACAAAATTAATTTAAATACAAGATTTCAAAATAATCCACACGAATATTTACAATGTGAATTATCTTCATAGCCTTTGACTATATTTAACGAGGTATTTATGCGAAAAGTTAAATATACTAAGAATAATATATTTTAACAAAATTAAAAATATCGTCGATAGTTACCCAGGAATTTTCACATGACTAACACTTTGAATCGAAACGAGTCAATCGAGTTTTACAACTAAAATTTAACGAATAAAAGCACCGATCTTATTGTTATTGAATACCTCCTATATATTTCCTTGTTTTACTATGATATGTGTATCGCGTAGTACATGAATACCTAATGGTACGATGTTACAACCTGTTCCATCTAATATTATATCTTCAGTAGTTGTGTTTAAACATTATTCCATTTATTTAGATGGTTCTATATTTTTAAAAAGGTTAAGATATGAATCAAATTTAAAATTATCAAAATACGTTTAGTTTTATTTTTACAATTACCTACTTAAAGAATAATTTATGTCAATAATATAATTGTAATAGGTGAAACACATGCATATATGTATAACATAATATTATATATTATATTTGACTTTTTTTACTGCAGGTACAAGACGCGTACGTACGTTAAAATTCTATCCGAGTTCGCAGATTTTCTAACTATTTTTTTTTTAATCATCAAGTCTAATCGTGTTGGTATTAAAAAATATCAAGTTTAAAAAGAAAAAGAAATGTTACTTAAAATTTGAATTTTTTTCATTGCTAAATTTTTCAACCTTACTTGTCAGGTTTTAAAAAATATAAAGTTCAAAAACTAGTGTTTGCACTTAAATAATAAAATATTTTGACTTGATACTGGTAGGAAGTGTATAAACACAAATAATATACTTTGTTATAGGTAGTGTTTACTGTATGAGAATCTCTTGGAGAACTCTCTGGTCAGTTTGGTATAAAACTACAGTTATTATACTTTACAGTAGGTTTGGGCCTAGTAGTTACTATAGCTAGAGTGCTAATTTTTAGAACTTTAAAATGAAAAAATGAATAAGGTCATCAAAAAAAATTATCGATCATTTGCATACATTATTATATTATAGTAAGTTTATTAATTTACAATAGATTTTTTTTACATCACATCGAATTTCATTAAAATATTAATAAAATTAAAAAAAAAAAAGGCGGGTAAGTCGTGGATGTCGCTCTGCTGTACAGTAGGTTACAAGTGGGTTACTGTAATGGATGGAATTAAATTTGAATCCAATGATATTATATCATTGTATACGAAAAACGATTCTGAACGGAGATGATTTGTCAGTCTACGATATATTATTTTTAAAGAAAAACTTATGGAGAACATTGTACCAAATTTTAAAAACTTAGTTATAAAAGAAAAAATTTTTACGATTTTTCAACCACTAAATTACTTGCAAATTTTCGCAATTTTGACATATTTCGTATACATTTGAACTTTAAATGCTTATAAATAAAAATTGTGACAATGTATTCCTTTTATTTTGCAACTGCTATTGTAAAAATATGTTAGGAGCCTTGTATTAAATTTCCAAATCTTAGAATTAAAAAGAAAAACTTTTATGAATTTCTGTCTAAGATAATTTGAACATTGCCGTAATTTTTACGTATTTAGTCAAAATTTGAACTTTAAATGCTTATAAAAAAAAAATCGTGACTATATATTTCTTTTATTTTTCAATTGCTATTGTAAAAATATATTATGAGCCTTGTATTAAATTTTGAAATCTTAGATATAAAAGGAAAATTTTTTATGAATTTCTAGCATAAAATAATTTACGAATTTTCGTGATTTTTACATAATATGTTGTCAAAATTTGAACTTTAAATGCTTATAAATGAAAATTGTGACAATGTATTCCTTTTATTTTGCAACTGCTATTGTAAAAATATGTTAGGAGCCTTGTATTAAATTTCCAAATCTTAGAATTATAAAGAAAAACTTTTATGAATTTCTGTTTAAGATTATTTGAACATTGCCGTAATTTTTACGTATTTAGTCAAAATTTGAACTTTAAATGCTTATAAAAAAAAATTGTGCCTATGTATTTTTATAATTTTTGAATGGGAGTTAGAACAACATATGTGGACCCTTCT
>NC_042495.1:46124858-46126076 GCF_005508785.2 Acyrthosiphon pisum | reverse complement strand
TTTTTGAGTTACAGTAAAATTAAGTTTCGTTTTGTCAAAATTGGTTTGCGTAAAAATTCGCGTTTTTCCGTTATTTTTTTAAGGTTTTTCCTGCCGCTTTTGAAAAGTATTGGGAAATTTTCACTTTTGACCCCCCAAAGTACCAACTAGATTCACTTTCCTTTCAGAAAAGGTACAACTTTTGAAAATCGAAGCATTTTTACTGCTCCAAAAGTTGTCGTCAGACACAAAAAAAAAAAAAAAAAACACACATCATTGTAAAATCAATACATTCATCACTTCGTTCAGAATCTAAAATTAATGGATTTTAGAATTGTTACCAAATTTGTTACGTAGGTACCTATCATAATGTGGTATGAACCACGATAAACGATAAGAAAATGATCAATCCGCATATTACATATTATTCATCTTCGACTATTATTATGTGACGTATTATGTTTTAATGAATAATGTATAAAGTTTCTTAATAATAGGAAACATTATAAAAACAGGTAATGAAATATTATGACCGGCTGTAGGTAATCACTCATTGAGTTTGTCGATTAAAAATATATTTCAATGAAATTTATCTAAACAAATAAAAAAAACACCGATGAAATAGCGAAAGTATACGCACTCAAATTCAGTTTGTCAGCACCGATTTGCGTACGTTCATGTATTATTATGATAATGTTACGCGTAGGTATACGGTTTAGTAATAATATTATACAGTGAAACCTCTAAATAAACCGTACACTATATAGGTGGCTAGAATTTTGTCCACTATTCAGAAGGTTAAGATTGGAGAAAGTTTGTAGTTGATTCCAAAGAAAGCGTCCGATATTTGGAGATGTTGCTATTTAGAGGTGTTCGTTAGCAAAGGTTTCAATAATATATAGACGCGATTCCCGAGTGTAAATACCCTCAGAAAACCGGCTGCAGTGCCTTTAATATTCGTTTATCGTCAGCTAGCCCAAGGTGCGATGGTATAATATACCTACGTAATAATAATACATATTATTATAATCTATATATATATGAATGTATGTCTATCTGTCTGTGTGTCCATATTACCATAGCAACCATTCATATATTATTTAGAGATTTCTGTCTGAGTGTGTGTCAATATTACCATGGAAACCATTTATATATTATTTGAGATTTTTGATACATAAATAGTTGCCATGGTAATATGTAAAACATATTATTCATATAGAGTAGGCAATTTTAATGGGC
>NC_042495.1:46120827-46124455 GCF_005508785.2 Acyrthosiphon pisum | reverse complement strand
ATATATATAGATAGATTATACCTCTGGGTAATGGGTATACTAATTTAAAAAGGGAGAAGACCAACCCCGGGAGGTGCTCAAACAGGGAATTTGAGATTTCTGATGAAAATTTTTGTTTATAAATGGTCGCCATGGGTTTTGAAGCTATTATGATAATAATTTTTGGTTGCCGGGCAACGAAGTGCATGATATTAGCTAGTATGATTAATATTATCCGTCGCGTATCAATCATTATATCGGGTCATTTTCACGAGTCTGCTACAGTGATCGTCGCCACGGCTGGTGGTTGAAATAAGTACCCTACATCTGAACGAAAATTTTGCATTTATCGAGGAACGTTATTTAAAAATAAATAAATAAATAAAATCGCAATATACTAGATTCCTATAACACTATATAGTATATGAATAGAGCACGCACTATAGACGGGGGTGAGAAACATTCAAAAAGTTCCATTGTGACATTGACGAGCAACACGTACCTACTACTATACTACACGCTTCCGATATACATTCTAATCGCATCGCTGCAGGAATCTCACGCTCGTTGTAAAAAATAAATAAAAAATTGTAACATGGAAAATTGAGCTCCGATCGTGATACGTCAATACGGTACAGGCACACACCTACGCTTAGTTATGTTGACATTTTGTTATTTCGTAAAGCGTCAGTGGCTAACGCGTTGTTCGCGCAAAAAAAACCATTTTTAATCGATTTTTAATTAATTTTTTCACAGGGTCGCGCACGTTGCGTATGGTCGAATCGATCGGATATTGAAAATCTATGAAAAAAAAAACTCTAATTAGTTGTTTAAGTACAAGCGTTCAGAACGTAAAGGTTTAAGTTAAAAGTCACCAAATAACACGTATTTACCTCTACAAGTTTAAAGTTAATATAGATGTCATGGAGAGAAATATTAACTTATACTTCAGTTAAAATCATTTTTTTCCATAATTTCCACCTAGGTAACACAATTATGAATTCGCGACTTTCAATTTTTTTTATATACCTACGATATATTAGGTACCTACCTAACTATAATAATTTGGTAAAAAAAAATCCATCCTCCTACAGTCCTACTTCATATTATTTCACACTGGATTATTATTGTAGTATACCTATCCTTGCAAATTACATATTTGTGTATACTAAATTATTAATTTAAAAAATATTTATTTGTGTAGATATTTTTTTTTATTTAAAAAAACAGTGTAAATTAAACAAAATATATTTTATTGTTTTTCTTTTTAATTTACCCTGGCTTTAGATTTTTTCAATTATTATTATACAGCCATTTCAAATAATGTAAATATTTATTCCCAAAAATGTTGATAAGCATCAGGGGTGGCTCCAGATATATGGTTGAAGGGAGGCTATGTCATGAAGAAAACTTTTGATATTATAATATGTTATTTTTTTTTTAATTTTGTTTTTAACAGCGTATACAGTTTTTTTAAATACTATAATTGGATGGACCACAGCTGTTGGGCACCCCCCTGGAGCCGCTCATGATAAGCATCGAGATAATAAGTGTTTTTACTGTTAAAAAAATCTGTAGGTATTTAAGACTTCACCGGAACAACAGAATAATTTTATTTTATGCTTTTATAGACATTTACGGTCATCAACAATGATCTGTTTCCTAATTGATATTTTAAATTTGGGTTTTAGAAAACCTACACTTTATTATGTTAGAACGAACCACGACATGTAATATGTAGTATTCAGTTCAGACTACATTTTTTTTAATGTTATCTTTTTTCATGTTATTACTATGGTGGCTTAAAAAAAATATATCTGCTGTAAAGTTTTCCGCGAGAAAATTAAACTTGAGTGAAATCAGACATTGTTTTTTGGAATAAAAGTACTATATTTCTATAATAAAAACTTTAATAATACAATATTAAAATAAGTTTATTTTTCATTAAATATTACAATATTTACATATTTGTATATTAAATACTGTCGAGTTACACGTTATAGTTAAAATAAATTTATATCAGGTACGTCGAACAAATTGTTATGGCACACTAGTTTCTTAAAAATATGTTTATTATAGGTACACGTTAAGATACATATGCGATATGCAAGGTACAATAAGTATGATATTATTCCGTAAATTTTATTTTTGATCGATTTTCCCACATCGTTAACAATGTGTGTATTATAATAATATAATATCCATTGTAGTAATGCTTCTTGTATTACCTAAACTCAAAAAAAAATAAATAAATATGCCCGATTATGTCAAAGAACAGTCGATTCATCATTTCTGTAAAAAGTCGGGTTTTGTAAATATTTCCAAATTCGAATTCCGGCTGATATTAACATCGAGTATGACCATAACTCATGAAACCTATATATAGTTTGAATAATATGTCGTGGTCGGCGTGGATGTGTACGAGATGAGCCAAACACATGTTGAACCATCACGTAAAAATCTGACACACTTAGACAGGACGTATTATACGCGACCAAAGACAATACGTTTGAATGTTCAGCGCCGATATGATATATAACTTCCACGTGGTTTGCTTACGAACTTGTTACATAATATTATTACATGTTTCACCCACTCACCCGATGATCATATCGCTGAAAACCCAAAATTCATTTTTGAACGAACGCTGCAACGTGTATGATTGTTGTACCTATATAGTGCTCGGTGGAACGATGATATTGCGAGTTTTACATAAAATATGATGACCCAATGCAATTTATAGTAGCACGCCCTTATCTGGCAATTTATTTTTACGACCCAACGCTTTGGTACACCGTTGGATATGTGGATAACGGCTTATAATAATAATAATAATAATAATAATAATCGTATTAATATAATAATAATTATAAAATCATCGAACCTGTGTTTCGTGGAGATAGGTACCTATAAATATTTCATATTATGTGACACGTTAGTTGCGAATGTATTATTATTTAGAATATTATCATAAAAAACAAGATTCAGTTAAAAACGCTAACAAACACAGGCAAACATTTTTTTTATATTGCAGAGTTATTTGTTTACATATTATTTATTATACATTTTCATAGTTTAATGTATTTTTGTTATTAAATATATGTAATGAACATTGTTACGTATACCTAAATAAAAATAAAATAATTTTAATTTAATATTCTATCGATAACGTATAAATATTTAAATAATTAATTCCACAATATTTTTAATTTAATTAAAAATAAACTATAATAATAATTATAATTAAAATCAGTTGATTATTTATCAAAACATCGAGAAATGTAGGAATTATATAATTAATAAACAAATAATACATATATTATGAAATTAATATTATGGTATAATTTGATTACACTATCTAAGAATAGGTATACATTTTAAACATAAATAACAACCTATTTAATTAATTTTTAATGACGTATTTAGTATTATGTGCCATTTTAGATTCTGAGTGGAACGATGAATGTATTGATTTTACAATGATGTGTTGTTTTTTATTTTTTATTTTTTATTTTTTATTTTTAATTTTTATTTTTTTTGTGTCTGTGTACACGATAAGTAGTCGAAATAATGCTACGATTTTCAACTTCAGTATCTTGTTCGATCAGAAAGTGAATATCGTTGGTGCATTGGGGAGGTCAAAATTTAA
>NC_042495.1:46120227-46120777 GCF_005508785.2 Acyrthosiphon pisum | reverse complement strand
TTGGTTGTGCTGTAATTTAGTTATACATTTATAATTATACAATCTGTCAATAAATATTACAATATAATAAATAATAATTAAGAAAAAACGGAGATTTTTACGTAAAGTCAGTTTTCCAAAAATTTAATGGAAATTGAAAAAAAGAGTTGAGCGTGAATCCTAACTATTTTTTTATGAGCTTCTGAAGTTAAAATTTTGACAAAATCATGAAAACTTGCAAACTGTTTAGTTGGAAGTTCATAAAAATATTTCTATTAATTATATTCAACATTTTAAAATTGAATACAAGATTCCCCATAACTTTTTCTACCTTTAACAAAAAAAAAATAAATAATGTTTACCAGAAAGTCAAATTAATTTTTTTACGAACGTTTGAAATATTATTTATTTGTAATTCAAAAACTAATAACTGTAGATACTTGACATTCTTATCAAATGTTTATGATATAATTTTCTATAAATTATAAATCATAATATTTTGACTCAATATATTTTCAGCAACTTATAGACATTTACATTTTTTTCTATGAATGTATATTAGCAGTTGAAA
>NC_042495.1:45918074-46120127 GCF_005508785.2 Acyrthosiphon pisum | reverse complement strand
AATGGAAATAAAGCGTATGACATTATATACTACACAAAAAATTAATAAAACTGAAAAAATATATACAGAGTAATTCACCGCTTCACCTGGTATCTTCACCCCTATTTTGTCCTATAATAATGAATTTCTTCAAATTATAGTTTTTAGAATTTTTTATTGTACTATACAATATACAATGTATAAAGGTACTTACAACATACCATATTTTCAAGTACTTAGACTTTTTGTATGCTATTAAGTAGTATTATTCTGTGGTAATTTAAACTTCTTTTGTACAGTAAATTTTTAAGCAGATAAATTTTTTATTTAATTTTGATGTTTATCAATAAAAGTTTAAATAAGTAGTTTTTGAATTATTAAAATGTATATACAAACTAAGGATAATAATTCGTTAAAAATATTTAAAAATATTAGGTATGTGGTCTATAATGATTTTAAAATTAACATTTACTAGCATTTTTTTTTTTGTCTTTGTGTAATCCATCGATCAAATACATAATCGATATTGTCGTTTGAAGTTTTTAGTATGATATTTTAGCGTCTTCTATTTATCCGTTTCTCTTTAAAGAGAATATTATACCGAAGTTAATAAAATATAAAAATTCTCAAAAAATGAAAATCGGATAACCTGGAAGTCCAATAAATCAAAAAAAAATCTGTAATTATATTATTATAGTTAGATACTATAGTACTACTAGTAATAATAATCACACGAGGTACTCATCGCTAAAATATCTACGTTTATAATCAGTTTCATTATCGATAATTACACACAATGAATATAACAAACAAAACCTAGGTACCTAATCATCGGTAAAACAACGTTTCTAAAATACGCACACGATTTAAAAAAAATAATAATGGTAATCAATAAATCCGAAATTCTACGTCAACTAATAAAAATCTAACTAAACCACCAATGTATAGATTGTATAGTAATAATAATAATAATAAGTGGTTAGGTGCAGCAGTAGTAGAAGTTTGTTCATCGTCCCTTCGGTTAGTGCATTATCATAGTATTCGATTAAAATTCAATGATTTTGTTCAATAAAAAATGATTCTGAGCAAACGAAAGAAAATTTATGAATCATAAATATGTATTAATAAATAACCATAAATTGTATATAGTAAAGCTAGTTGGAATTATGTAATTTTTAAATTGTATTTGTTTCTATAGTGATTAACAAGGCGTTAGAAAATAATAGGTTAGACAATAAATATTAGTGGTTTTTACTATGGCATTAAAAAACTATAGAGAAAATCAAAAAATAATTTTTTAAAAGTACATCTTGATCCAATTTTCTAAAAGATAAGATACTATAATATGTTGAAATCAGAGCACTCCTGGTATTCATTTTGTTTACAGGATAAAAAAAAAATAAACATCATTGCAAAACCATTAGCTTCCTCGCTCCGCTCAGAATCTAAAAATGAAATATAAATTTCGTATATAATGACTATAATATTATCTTCAAACGTCTTATATGATATATGTATATGAAGTATAATATTACTAACTATTATGGTGCGTCTCTTCTATAGATACAATTGACTCTATAGAAACAGCTAATGTTTTGAAAATGTTTATAATGAAATGATTTTAATAACTACCTACTAATTTATTTATTCTTTTTGTATTGCATACCTACTAACAAAATACATAATTACATATACACTTTTATAATCATTAAATAATATTACAAGTAAAAATCGCAATAATCACAATAATTGTCACAATCTGAATTAAAATTAAACTTTACATTAAAGATTATAACTTATAAACGTATTAGGTATGCAATATTGTAATAATATAATATTTGGGAGGTACATTGATTTGTATTTTAATTGGTTATTAACTGACACAGGTAACCCGATAAAATGACATTGATGGACATTGAAATAGTCTACGTTATTATTTCCGTGTACATAATATTATTAATACGTGTACCTACCTCTAGGGGTGTACTCACTAGGCGTTTTATTTCGCCAATTTCCACGGACGTTCTATACGCTGCGTGTCAATGTTCACAGAATTATTAAACAGCAAGGCATGTTAACTCAATAATAATACATGTATAGAAATATATAAACACACCTTTAATGGTCGTACGCAAAACAATATGCAAAATAAAATGTGGTGTAGAGTTTTAATAAGCAGGTATATAATACCTTCATATTATAATTATCGACAGTGAACTCGTTTCCCATTTTCAGTGACATATTTTTGTATAGGTTGGTAATAAAAAAAGAAGTAAATGCTAAAAACATACAAACTCTCGGAACACGATCATTTTTTTTTTTATATAATTATAGTTATTTTTTATCTCTGAAAATCACCCTTAAATATTATTATTTTCAATTTGTACATAGTTATTTTTGTAGTTAGGTACCTATTTGGTCAAGTCGCGCAGTTATTTTTAACACCTTGTGATTTTTGGCTTAATAGTTAATTTTGATTATTCATGGTCAACAAAATTATTTTAGATAAATCGTAAACATACCATTTCATATATGACATATTTTGATTTTCAGAGGTCTTATGAATTTCAAAATTTAAGGCACCTATTTATATATATATTGATTTAGCTAATTTTTCCACAACAGCAATAGTATTATAATGATGTTTTTAAAAAATTTTAAAACTGTTCGTTATTATTCATTTTATTTTATATAATATGTATAAATACCATCAACTGTCGCGCTTACCGTAGTATAATTTATAATTATGTATATAGTTTTAGACTACGCGTTTATTTGACAATAAAATTATGATATGTAATATTCATATATATGAATGTATGGCATTATGGTTAGTATATTGCTTATACATATTTAAAATGTACCTTCCTAATAAAGCTAACCATCCATCTTTTTCTTTTTTTTAATAGGTACATTGACAATATTATGATATTATATAGATTTGTCAAATATTATTTAGATATATATTAATGTAAAAAATTGTTCAACAACAATGCTTTACTCCATCTAAACATTGAAATGGTAAGTGGTATTTTAGGTAAAACGCGTCTTGTAAATCGTATATTATTTAATATTTGCATGAAGTTTTTTTTTGTTTATTTACACAATTTATTCGTGAATTTTATTATAATACAAACAAAAGTTTGTCGTAATGAAAATTGCACATAATCGCAATACGTTTACTGTCTAACAATATTTTACCAACCGTCTAAAATATTAAGTATTATTTGCTACGATTGAGCTATGCGTGACGATATTATGCCATTTAGTTCTAATTTATAAGTTATAACAACGACATACATAACACTGTATAGTTATAAACTATAGCTATTACGCCTAAAAAAATGTGCCACTAATTATAAAATCATCATAAATTGTCCACACAACGTTAATTACTATAACGATTATAAACGCTTCTTTAATACCGGAGTACATTTTATAACCCCCTTTTTTTTACTACGCCTTTAATCCTTTGGGGATGTTTATTCTTTGATGATTATCTCTCAAAACATTGAAACTGCAGTACCTACTTATGACGTAGATACGTATATATATATAGTATTACATAATATATAAACAAACTAATTAACTATTCGATAAGATTTGTAATATAATCCTACTCAAAGAGTATAATAGGATGATGATTGATGAGGTTAATGCATTTTATAATAAACTATTTGATCTTTTGTACGAAAAAAAGCTTAATTTATCTAACCGCTGAGGTAGTATTTTCTATTGAATACCCTGAATGTCCAAAAATATTCCGAATAATACAAATCTCCGGTCTAACCGTGATAGACTATATTTAGCAGGTGCAGTTCATATTATAGTCATATTCATAAAAAAAAATGCTATGAGCAAATAAAATCTTCAAGAATAATTACAATATTTTTCTCATTTTCACTTATGTTTTGAGAACCAAACCATTTAATGAAAAACAAATATTTTTATAGGCATTTAATACAAATTTATTTTATTTTATAAACACTATTTAAACTATAAATAAATAAATAGTATCTTATCAAAATATGTTATACCGATAACCACGTATTACTGGTTTGCATCACGCATCACAATGCATCAATGTAGGTAGGTATATAGAATATTGATATTGAAATCAACTATTATGACGTATTTATTAAACATGTGGTTATTAATTTATGATGAAACTTTTGAAAACTGTTCTACCTTTTTCGGAACATCATCGAACTAACCACCTCCGACTTGTCTACAAAATACTGATAAAAGATTTAATAGTTGTACAAAATTAAATTGTTGTGTCAATAGAATAAGACAAATCAGCAGCTATACATTTGGATACATTTGGAACTTAGTGTAATGAATGATGTACACTTGGGTACTGAAGTAACTGTAAATCGTATAATACTGAAATTTGTGGAGCAAAATTATTATAATTTTCCTTCTCCTCTCCTCAAGTTTACGTATCAAAACGTTGATGAGGGATGACTAGTATCATCGATTTCATAATTTTTCCACAATATCATTATCGTCATTAAAAACAAGTTCACTCGCTAGCTTTATAAAAATATGTCATGTGAAATGCACCTAACTCGATGACTGACGAAAACACAATCGTAACGATCACCGGACCACGATGCGTGGCCGATTGTGATGCAAAATCGTCGGATTACAATATAATTATTACTATAATTATATTATATTATATTAAATTATAATATTGATGCGCTTACCCGGTAACGTACAGCTGGTCCAGCGGCGGTCCGACCGGCTCGGATCCCAACGACATAGGCCAAGCAATGTGCAGCAATGAATCTCGGACGATTACGTCCCAGGCGGTAACGTGCGCGGTACCGGTCCACTCAGATACGCGTTCCCAACGAACCAACCGACCGCGGTTACCGCGGTTTCTCCGACGCAACATGGTCATCGTGTCCAACCTGTGCTGCTGACTGTTTCCGCCACCAGTGCCGCCGCCACTGGACATCGCGTCCCCGACTTTGTCGTCGTTATAATATTACGATTGCATCCTGTAAAGCGGAAGTTCAATAATTAGGTATTATAATATTATATTGTTACATATAAGCATTGCGAAAGGACAGAATGACGCATATTATGATGGAGGTTTTAAATTTGTTTTTTATAGGCAAAGTGAAAAAAATGTTTGAGCGGGCTGTGTGTATCACAAAACTATGATGATACCCGTCTATTTTGTCATGTTATCACTATTCACTATAGCCAAAGGTTTTATATCAACGAGCGTATAAAATATACATTGGATATATGTTTTTAAAAGCGTCAAAAACATGATTGGAAAACATGAGGTTAGACCCATTAGCGTGGTGACGACGTAAGACGGAAACCTCATTGTTCGTCCCCTTTTAAATAGGATTTATCGGAAGTCTGCGGGTTCAACACAAGAATAATGCAGTGAATCCGAGAGACAGAGAACTGAATTAATCTGCGGCTTATATTTTCTTCGTGCTAACGTTGTATTCCCCTTAAACCAAGCCGACCGTCAAACAGACGAACAAACATCGTAAATAATATTCGATTGTATATTCGTGTCGCGTGAAGCATGTTTAAGATCAGACCTTTATCGAAAATGGCTTTGTTTTTTTTCTTGCCCACGTCGTCAACACACCTGAGAAACTATCCAAAAATTTGTAATAATTCCAATATTATCGTACCAATCTAATAAGTAATATTATATTATATGGTTTAAAAAATTGTTTTATCGCTACGTTTATCTTATTTAACTTAATACCTATGTAATATGTAGTATAGTACTTTTTATACAGAAACAATTTTAAAAAAATGTAAAATATTGATCGATTAATATTCGTAATTATTATTTTCAAATCATTATAGCCCCTCATATCTCCCAACCCATTATCATGGATCTATTATTCTTGATATTCAAAGATAAATAATTAAATAATACTCGTCCAAATTTTAAATAGAATACATAAACATTCTCAAAAAAATCATATATTTAACAATGAACCAGAAAAAAATAGTGATTGTCATTTGAAAAAAAACTGGGTATTTCCAAAATAGTATTCAAAATCTAAGTATTTAAATTGAAAATAAGGTCATTAAAAGGGTATACGTATTTAAAAGTAATACAAAATATGATTAATTGAATACAATTGTTATTAAATTAAAAATGTGGGTGAGCATGCTTGGTGAATCAATCTGTATATGAGGGTCAATTCACTGTACCTTTATCGTAATTCTAAACTACGCAAAGACTTGAAATAGCTCTAAATTTCTTTAGAAAATTGTTTTCAAGAGTAAAATAAATATTTTCAGGCGAAACAATAATGTTTACAAAAAAACGAATCACGTATAAACAAAACGGTTAAAGTCGAGTATATAACATCGTAACCTAAGCGTATTGGAAAACATTATAATGTATTTTTATAAATTCTAAACATGCTTTTAACATCAAAGTTTATATATGGGCTTTAGGATTTAATATAGCAGATGTTTGTACTATTGTTTGATTTATTTATTTTCTTGGTTAGGCGATGGGTGATATGTAGGTATTTCGATTTTTGACTTTTGTCACACTAATGTAATACGACGAGAGAAACACCTAGAATAATAGTTTTTATGCAATAAACTCAATGAACAATGAGAGTTGACGCAGAGAAACAGCTCACTGCGAATAAGAGGTAAGGTATACAGTATACACTATACATGTGTGCATTATAACTTATTATATTATGTATAGCTGGGACGAGAATAAAACATTAAAAACAACCGTAATTAGAAAATACTGGGTCAATGCTTAGTTCACAAAAGAAATCGTATAGTATCCTTCCTCGTTGAAATTAATAAAACGTGCGAGGGTTGAAACATATAATATTGCATTGAAAGCGCTGTGCGATCATTTATCACCTTCAAAAGACGATTTTAATCAAAATAAAGTCGATTGAAACGACACTGCACATTATTGCGAAATTCTAAGACTATAATAATATATACATTTTCTGTACATATATTATTCTTTCGTTCGATAAAATGGAATTAGTAGAAATTGTAACCAACAGCCATATTTGAAGGTATAAATAAATATTAATTGTTATACCGACGTGAAATTTCATTCAATATTGTAGTTTAATATTGATAACAACATATCAATTGCATACATTAGTAATGGACTAAATATTCACAGACTTCGATGTTACATAACACGAAATGCTATATAAGCCCATTAATCTCCTATACAAACTGCCTTGAAATACTCTGTCTTTCTTAAATTTTTTATTTGACTCATTCAATATTAAACGTTTTCAAATATATGCTCCTCGATACCTAAACTATGCACTTCATGAATATCTTATCGATTCCCTTATAAAATATAGAAATTCTCAGTTTTATTTCTTCTTTCTAGTTACATTATGATACAAGAAGTAAAAAAGTATAATGTACGAGTATAATACTCGAATATTTAAAACATCGAATGTTTATATGTGTTAGGTATTATTTTTAATAAGACAATAAAACCACTGTGTTTTATTTTACGTTAGGTACACTAATACAATATTATACCCAAGCACTTATATTTTTTTTTTTTATAACCGACAGCAGAGGAGGCTCTGTCTGACCAAATACTTCTGATCTGCTTTATACTTCTTTAACTATAACTTCATAGAAAATAATATCGATTATTTATCTTTAAAATGAATAGGTAGGTACTATTGTTAATCGAAAAATGTGAAAGTGATGACAGTTGGATTTAAATTTTTATTCATTATTGAGTCGTTTTTCGTAACTCTACTATTATAATAGAAATCCGCAGAGTTTAACAAACGCGATTCAATTTTCCAAAACAAGAGATAGAAAACTAAAATAATACGATTATATACTAATAATATTTATGCAATATAGTTTAACGCGTAGTCATTTTTGGAAGTTCTTTATGCGAATTTGGGTGAATATAAATGATTTAACGACATAATGCTTATAGGTTTAAAAATATAATCAATGTATATACATATAGATACTGTAATACCTTACAGGTTCGATTTCGGGAACCTTATAATAGGATCCGCACATTATAAGCTCATATTATCGGAGAACATTTTTTTCCCCCAAGCTTATAGTCCTCCGGCCGTGACTGCAACTGTAACGCGTGAAGGTATAATGATATTATATATTATTATGGATTTTTGGTATTACTATGTACCTATATAATAACATTATCAAGTTGTACTCGTATGGCATTTTTTAGTAAATTAAAAAACTTTTTGTCAAATCGAATACGCGCGTGTAGTTTACTCGGTCCCATTATATTATGGTACCTACGGTATAAAACTAATCGATAACACACGCGCGCGTCGCCACCAGAAGAGTACAAAAGCATAACAGCAAACATAATATTATTTTCATTGCAAATTTATGTACAAATGGCGTTTTCTCGACCATAAATATTTTATAATAATAAGATTAATAATATTTCGATCTAGTACAGGTGGGAATTAGGAGGTAGGTATGACTTACATTATGCAACGAAAAAGACAACTTGAGATTTGATGGTATAGAGCAAACCACGTATGACTTGACCTGTACAAACGTTTTTACCGAGACAGATATCCCGTTTAACTGAATAAATACGAAAATGTATTTGCATACCATGTAAATTGTTTCTGTATAATTACAAAATCAAAAAAACTCTATTTAATTAAAAAATTATACATTTTGAGAAAAAAAAGATTAATGAATACATTTAAACTTAAACGGTTTTGACGGAACGACGCGAAAGAATGATGTTACAGTTTATCGTCATTATTAATAATATCATAATCTTCAACATTTATATAAACTTAGCTTTCAACTATAGGTACTTCTTTAATAGGACGTTCACTAATTGTTTTCTTTCTCTGACCAACAATACGAAAACGCGTTTACAAAAGCATAATTTTATTTTATGGTTTTTGAGTAACAAAATAGAGTAAATTTACCAGTTGCAAAAATTTTAGATAGTAATATTTGTGAAGGTTTTATGTTTTGTTTTATATTAAATGTATTATTTTATGATATAGATCTTTAAAATTAAAATACATTTTGTAAATTTAAATGGATATTCCATTTTACAGCATTTAGATAAAATTGTAAGTCAAACCCCCAAAAATATTGTTTAATATTCTCAAGAATTTCTGTACTATGTTATTGCTTATTATTTTTTTTACTCCAATAGGTATTACTAAAAACCATAAAAAAAAACCTATTTTGCATTAGTGTGTTTTGCGTATGAATATGTTTCGTGTGGAGAGAGAAAACAAAATAGTGCTCTGACATCCTCTTAATTATATTTTATAACCACCTTTTTTTGTGTTGTTTATTTTAGTTCTCTTGTGTTTTAATACGTATATTTAGTTTAAGACTAAAACTTTTATTTTATTATTTAAATTTAAGTACGTTTTTGCGGAAACTGTCATTAAATTTTAAATAAAAACACTATCATCAAAGGACTTTAACATTATAAATCCCAGTCTCTACAAAATTATGCAATATATTAATGCTAGGTAGGTATACAAATATATTTGTTTAACCTTGGTGTGGTCTATGAATGAGCGCAAAACATATTATACGAGTGAGGGTTAATATGTGTATAATAATACATTTTGATTATCAATGAAATTTTTAATTTTTATTTTAACACACTTTAAAATTGTTTTTGTTTTTCCAGGATACAATTGTCGATTATGTCAGATGTTAACAATTAACATACATTTTGATATTTAATAAATGATCATTCATATTTTGGAATTGATATTATTACGCTGTACATAATATTAATTGTTATTACACAAATTCACTTGTTTAATAATATTATTATTATTCAATACATTTTGAAAGTATTTACTCGTTTATATTTTCCACATGCACATTTGACATTTAAAAAACGTTAAAAAACACGCTAAGTACCTACCTATGTATAATAATTATTAATATCGCCCAGAATGGTTTTTTTTAATGCAAACATTAATCGTAATTTTAAAGTTTAAATAACAGGTACAGGTACATTGACATTGATTTATATGTATCCTGTTTGAATGTTTTTATATTTTAAATTCAATCCTGCGTATACATTATATTCTAGTACCTACGTACAATAATATAAAAAAATTCCGTTAAATATATTATGATGTACATCTAAGTCTATACAAGTATATATTATAATGTGCACCGCTTTAAAGTTATCGTTGAATAATGATAAATATGCACTTTTTAGCCTAGATTGAAATTTATACGGAACCGATTTATTTTTAAACTCAATGGTTAGTTCATAGTTGTACCATCAACCTTCGTTTCCAAATATTATAGCTCTATGAGTCACACAATGTATTTTAGTATAGTATTTTATCAAGAGCTATAATATAATATATACTACAATATAATTGAAAGTAATTTGAAAATCATATTTTTACCATAATATATAAGTAATGTGGTTTTTATCCCTCTTTGTAATATCAGTTACATAAGTTATTATTATTATTGTTAAACATCGCTTTTATGGTAGGTACTTAATATTAATAATAAAATCGCTGAAGAAATTATCAAAATGACGATATAAAGAATAAAATCTAGGTGGAAGACGATTGTATTGAGAAAAAACAAATCCATAATAATATACAGTATAAAAAAATATAAAAGACGTAAAAACTACTGTTAGATGTTAGTTTTTTTTCATCTGTAATTTAGTTGAGTGGTAAATTAAAATATATACGAAATAAAATCGAGTGACAGAGAACGCAGATCTAAAAAGAAAAGTAATTGCGTGTTTTAATAACACCATAATAATAATAAAATTAATAATAATATTATGATCATCGTCTGGTCTTTTCGAATATTATTTTAACAGCTCTATCAGTTTCATGTTTGTTTCTTTTTTATTATTATTTAATTAAACTCGTGACAAATCCAAAACGTGCGCTAAGCTAAAAATACACTGGTTTACCGATAATACCAGTAATAATAATTAAAATAAACATGTCATTTTTAAAAACTATGTAAATTTGATTTTCAAAAACCGACCTGTCATACATTCTTACCAAGAACATTCTTACCCATACATTGCGGCCATAGCATTTATTATTATTATCGGTACCTATTATTATTACGAAGACAGGTTAAGCTAGGTGTCAAAAAAAATTAAAATATGCATAATTTGATACCAATAACGTAATTATGTCATTATCATAATAATGGTCAAGTCACAGGTGGCTGTTACGAACGGTGAGACAATTAATGAACTATCGGGGTAGCCCGCGAGATAGAGTATAAAAACATTTTTATAATCATATTAATCTTAATGGTTTTTAAATAAGACGAAACGACGGGGGACGTGGTAAAAAACATAGATAATGAATGATTTGCTTATTAGACGAATATACCTGAAATACTTTTATAATTTAAATTTATCGAATTAATCAAAATTAATTTGTAAACTGTCAAAGTACCCACCTGTATATCCAACGAGTGGAAGAACTTTGAAATATTAAATTGAGTTAGACCGACAATGAAACGATTATTTATAACATAATCCTAAGTACGATAATAATAATATTATATGCATATTAAAATAGCATTATACGTATAATATTAAGTGCAAGAATTATAGTTTACAAAACTGTTGCGCATCATTAAATTTATATTATACATTTTAATAATTGTATACACGGGCGTGATCGAGAGAATAACATGAACTATAAATTATATTACAATATCGGACGACTATCCAATATGTTTTCTACTAAATACCCACTAATTAATGTTATTCAGGTACGTTTAATGGTCTCTGTAATATAATAATAGTAAGTGCCATCACCAATGGAAAATGACAACAACAGTACATATTATATTATTGTGTGACTATACGTCTGAACGCCTCGACGAGTATAAAGCAAAATGGCATTTTATTTTTAACTTACCTGCATGTATAAGAGTCTCTTTTTATTTGCACCTATATTATTTTTGATCTTTTAGTATTCATTCGCACACACTTACACATAAGCGAAAACTCGTCTTTTGAATTTCAATACAAACTTTAGTTTTGGTTTCATAATAAACCTTTATATTATTTAAATAATTCAAACGCGTATTTCGTCTATTACCAATGTAAGTGTCACCACTCACTGCATACAAACAATCCAAAGTACCAGCACGTAATATTCATAAAATGTACGACAAAGCGACATTATCACAAGATTCCCCAGCATGCGAACTCTAACTGATTCATAAAAATAAAATGAAACTTCGTACTTAACTTAAGCTACAAGAATATTTTCACGCCGTGGTCAGAAGTGCAAAAGTAACAACGATATACCAACATTTTTTCTTATTTCTAAATTTCGATTTCCAATCAAGGTTCTGTGATGCGTTTATAAAATATTTTTTTAGGTCAGTAGGTACATTCTTCTAAGTTTCAAAAACAAAAAAAAGTTTGGTAAGTACAGGGTAAACCGTTAGGCATGCCCGATATAATAAAGCTATTTATATACCATATATGTCCTAAATTCCTACAAAAAAAAACTTAAGACTGGTCTGGGCTTTTTTTCAGTGTTTTGGACCGGGTTGGGCTTAAGAACAAAATGTTTGGAACGGACCGGGCTTTTTATGAGTTATTGTAGGGCCGGGCCTGGTATTTTTTTTTTTACAATATTTTTAGGACCGGACTGAGCCGGGCTGGAGAATAAAATTGATGGACCGGACCGGGCCGAAAATGTATGGCCCTTGCAGGTCTATAGTAGTTATTAATACTAATACAGTAAATAGGTTGAATTAATTTTAGCTAAAAACATTGCGTTTTAAAATTCCATTTGATGTAGAAAATAGAATAATATACTTAACCACTTAGTTAAATACTTTAAAAGCGTCAAAAAATAAAACTTACTGTGTTTATATTTATTTTTAGATTTTTTGGTTATTGTCTGAACTTCTTAAGCATGAGAAACTTCTCAGTCGTAGAGTCTATCGAATCTTAGATGAATTTTCTCAAAATTTGAACTTTAAATAATTATAAATTAAAATCGTGTTTATGTATATTTAATGACTTTGAACTGATATAATAAAAACGTTAGTGAACCATGTTTAAATTTACAAGCTTTTTGACAAAGTAAAAAAAAATGTCTACATTAACAAAAAACCAAATAGAACATACAACATGCATTTACATCGAGAAAAAAAAATTGTTTACGATCTACCAAAGTATAATAATAGTAAATAGTAATAGGTAAGAATTACCTTTTACCCTTCGTCAGAATACGTGTTACAATTATTATTATATCAACCAGCTTTTATAATATATACATTTAATACATTGTAGTTTTTGGTGAAATGAATTTAAGAGTTTTTGAATAGTACGTACATCAACACTTTGTATTTTGACAACTTAAATATTCCACTCACACAAGTGAACGTATATAAAAATTACATAAGAAAAATATGATACGTACTATATTAAATTAATATTATATCATGCATAAGTCATATTCTTACGTACATATTATTGTGATAGTTCGCGGTTAGAATACGTCCTGGTGCTATAAATTATAATATATAATTCATATAAATATTATTACACATTATAAACCTACAGAATGCCATGTACACGGTTATATTATATTATTCATATCGCTGACTGGGTCGTTTGAATTTAAATAATGTTTGAACAGCAATAATTTGGAATCTTAATAATTCAAATCCGAACCGAATAGGTAGGTATTACAAGGGAGCTACGCAATATACAACGTACACAGGCACATTTCCGCGGTGCGTCGTATTGACTATATGTGCGTTGTGTATTATATTATATGCATATATATAATATCATATTGCATTTATAATATTATATATCTATATAATAAAATATAAACCAAAAATAATCAAAAGTGGACATCTTTGTTACGGATTGGCTCCGAAAATGCTCATTCAATATTACCATGCAGTTTATTTTTAAATTTAAGAGGATATCACGGAGCAGGTTTTAGGCATACATTTAGTCCGATAAAGTAAATAATTCATAAGTTAATTATAACTGTTAGTTTAGTTTTTAGGTCGATTATTCTTTAATATAACATTATTAATATGTAATGATAATTAATAATTATAATAATCGTAAGAGAAATACGTAAAAAACGAATTTTTAGTCTTAGACACGGTATAATACTGCGAGGTGAGGGGATGGACCTACTATTTAACACATATTATATCTATATCTTCTTTGTATATATATATATATATTATATATATGTGAATATTAATGAAAAGCTGTTCGTTAGTTTGGCCAAGACTCAAAAACGACTTGATCGATTCGCCTGATATTTTTCCTGTTGTTTCGTAATTGTCAAAACAGGGTTCCTATGAAAGAGTATTTTAGGAAAATCCACCGAAAAGTAAGAAATCTGGATGGCAAAAATACAACAGTTGCGCCATCTGTCCAGAAAAAAATAAACTAAATAATAATATATTTTTTTATATTCAGTCAATATTTCGAATTCTAGAATTTTGTTTGTATTACTTAAGAAATAAGAAGTGAAATGTCCTGTGGAGATACGAACTTCTGTTTTTTCAAATCACAACCCCCTTGTTTACAATAAATTATTTAGTAAATGATTTTTAAAAAAAATTGTATGTACCCAATCCAAAATTCGAATGAATAGTTTAGTTTAGTTATTAAAATGTTTGTTCTAAGGATTCATAAAAGTCCTTTGCAGAAAATTAATATACATAGAATTCTAAGGAAAAAAGCTCTTTACTAAAATTGACTATCTTCTTCCGATTAAATCCAGGTCTGAAAGGGTTAAAAATGGTTTTATAAAAATATAAAATGAACGTAATACACTAATACCTATTGGAGCTAGTATTTATTATAATATATGGCCGATTTTTACAAATTATTAATAATGGTAGGTTAATATTAATTACTAAAATGTTCAAATCACCATAATTTTCATTTTATCCTTAGAACACAATGTTAAATAACTTAAAACTATAACTTAAAACTACTAATATGAATTTTGATTTTGATACGTCAAATTTTTCAGAAATATTATCCACTGAATAATTTTCAGTTGACAAGGAGAAAAGCTGAAGTTTGTATCTCCACAGGACACTCCTTCTAGGTATAGTACCGACAAATAATCTCAATAATTTAAAAAATATGGCATTTAAGTATTTATAAATTCCAAATACCAGATTTTGATAAACTGCTTTATTGAAGAACAAATATGGTGATAATGCTTTGTGAATCACTCTGTATATATTATAATTTTAGCGGCAGGTCGGTGTGTGGCACTAGAGACAAGATATCTTGCAGAGCACGCGCATCTAAATAATTTGAGTAAAATAATAATATTATATTGATCGAGTATCCGAGCTAAGTCAAATACAAAACATTTGCACCAAAGATTGCTTGTCAAACAACCATCATGATGCAGGTATTTATTTGTTATATGACTTGCGTTTGACTTATATATAATTAGATCTAGGTTTTTAGCCAATTAAATATTATATTAAGTCAAATATGCAATATAAATATGATAAAACATTCAACGAATTTTCAATGATTTCTTAACTTTAATTAAGTAAAATAGAAGGCCCTTCCAATAATGGGTATATTTTAATTTTATATTTTAACCTATTTCAATAGATCAAATGAAAAAACGGAAATTTTTTAAATGAAATAAATATAAATAAATAAATAATAAATATACTCTAAGCCAAATCTATATAAAATATCTAAAGTATTTTGAATATGTTTCATCAACGAATAAATCACTGATGAATTCAACATTAATATAAATTATCGCCGTAATATAATTGTGATGTGCAGAGATCCAGCATAACCACTGTAATAATTCCGTATAAATATAGAAATATCGGGAAAACAATAATAAAACCTCGGGATAGTTAGTCTTAACTAAAATAATTTATAATAATATACTTAATTCACGAACAATAAAAATAGTTAGTTTGTATATAAATAGCAGACAATTCGTTTATTTCGTAAACATTCTTGATAATTTTGGAAATTGTACAACAACAAAAAAATGCATACCAATACATATCTTACACCTAATGATAATATAAATAAACATAGGCCTGGCTTGCCGTGGTGGTTGGCCGCAGTCATCGATGTGTGCTGTGGTTAAGTATCGTCCAGTGTGGACAGTTCTCGGATGGGTGACCACCCGGGTTCTTGACGAATATAAACCAACCGTTACCCCCGACACACCTAATGACCCATTTTTCCGAGTTTCAACAAATAAAAATAAATAAACATTTACATAACTATATTATAAATGTAGGTACCGTATTTTAGTATTTACAATAGGAAAAACTATAATTTACTGATTTTTCTATTTTCGTAAATAATTGTTCAAAATACCGTTTGTGAATAATAGTGTTTTTTTTTAAACTGTCCATTACAAAATTTGAGGAGGGGTGCCTCCTAAGTGCCTCGGACTTCTCATTATAGTCTTATAGCGCAATGCACAGATGACACCTCAAACTTTATACTGCTCTATTACTATATATTATACTGTCTCGTGCATTGTCTAACAAAACTAGTCCATACGGAAAAATGAAAATTTGAAATACTACTGAGCACCTGTTTCGGTAGGTACGTAATTTAAACACAAATATAATATTACCGACATTCAAATGAGATCGTGGTAAAAATTCAGGAATGAAAAATATAATTTGTTAAAAGTTGAAATCATGCCATTGTATGTCATCACAATACACTTAAGATAAAAATATATATATATATATATGTACCTACTATTCAGAATAAAAAACAAACCTCTGTTTTGATTTAATTTAATAAGCAAACAGTCGCGTATTTGTCTAAGATGGCCTGTGTAAACTATAAAATATTCATCGTGGAGTAGATGATTCTATTCAAGTTGCTTGCGAAAAGTATAGTGCTCGTTATAATATTATGTACAGTGTACATAATAATACTATATTATTATAGTTCGTGTCAATTAAGTTACAAATGATTTGACGGGAACCTGCTATAGAATAAGCACACGTCATTATATAATAATAATAATAATAATTTTCATTACGAAAATCAACTCCATTTACAATATTATTTGTAATAACAGTATCATATAATAATTAATAAATAACAAAGGTTATAGGTACAATAGGAACATATAATATTCTATGTGATACCATTTTTAATTTTTTTTTTTTTTTAAATTTAATACCTTGTTTTTACTAACGAAAGAAAAATATATGTTAAGTATGACAAGTACCATATAAAGTATTATATAAAAAGTAAGTTTAATGATAGGTAATTAGATTAATAACATTTTATGGTTAGGTTATTAACTATGTAGCAATGCTCCATCAGTTCCACATGACAAGACAATTATTAAGATTTTATGTTTATTTAATTTATTTTTTGTATTATGCATTTAACGAATTCTTGGATTAATGTATTCTCAGTATTTTGGTAGGTACATAGTACGCATTAAGATTTTTTCTACGGTATGTTTTATGTGCATGCATTTGAAACAGGTTGAAAGCAAAACAAATATATAACAATAATATTACAATTAATATTGTTACCATGTGATTTTGATATTTTTGAATTATTAAATGAACAATTTATGAGAAACCAAATATTACATTTTTCACACTTTTTGAAACAGCCAAAAATGTTATCAACCTTTATAGAAAAAAAAACTAAAAGAAAATAATAATTTCATATGTCTATATAAATAGTTGAAAAGCTTCAAGGTATACATAAATATAAATATTTGGTAAAAATTTCAAATATCTAAAGTTATTCGTTTTTGGGTTACACCAAAAAAATAAAATCAATTTTGTCGAATAATCATTTTGTGCACAAATTTCTGCTTTTCCTAAATTTTATGTTTTCATTGGTTATTTTGATATGTGCTTGGAATTTCTTAATTTTAACCCCAACATAATATGATCCAACTAAATCCAAATCGTTATCAGAACCCACCCTCAAAGTTTGAAATCGAAGCCTTTTTCTACCCCGAAAGGTAAAGACAGGTAGAAAAAAATTCTTCGTTGTACAATTAATACATAAATCCCCTCATGATTTAAAACAATACTTGAACTCCAGGTAACTTACAATAAACATGTTATCATTGCTTATATATATATATATATATATATATATATATATATATATATTTATATTATTTTTACTGGTCTAGAGCCCGGCAACTATGGCCATTAGCTATACTGTTGGGGTTACAGTTGTAACGGTACACTTAGGCCATTGGGTGGTTTTTTTTTTCAATTGTGAGGGATGGTAGGTACTGTAGGTTTTTGGCAAACACGTGTGTTTTGGCAGAATTTCGAATTGGGCACCCGTAGGTTTCTACCATGCCCGTTCGGGAGATGGCGGCTTCTCTCTCTAGACAGTTACCTACCCAGAGAGAGGAGCCACCCGTGGTCAAAATTCAAACCGGCGACGGTATGCGTCGGAACCGACGCCGTATTCCGCTCGGCCACTCCACATATTATGTAGTACAACAAAATGTCCATTGCTTATGATAAAATAACCATCCTATTTTTTACTGTGTGTCTATAATATTATGTGCGTGATGATCATCATCTCATTAGATCTGGTAAGGAAAAAAACCTATGGGATGCATCTAGGTACATTAATTATTTCTGTATAGGACTCTGTGGCGATCTGAAAAATATATCAATAATATGAACATACACTAAGTATTATTCATCATTCATTGAAGAGCGTTGCAGTGACGATGCCTATTTCATATTTATTACAATAAAAAAACAGTGATATTCGAATGGGTTTTTATGTGGGAAAAAAACGAAAACAAATTAAATTGTGTTAGGTAACTCAAGGCAATGTAAAAACGTTAAACTCAGTTAAAATAAATAAATTGTATTTGTTTTGGGTCACACACAGTGATTATGTAACTTTAATTTTTTATTTAAATAATAACTTACTATAAGGTTCATTTGAACACTCTTACAAAAACCTGAAAACTCCATCAACACAGTATTATTGATATAATGATATATATAAACATGGATTTAAAAATTTCACGTTTCTCTTTTTTTTTAAAACAACCTGAGAAAAGCGTATTTATTACAATAGACAATTCAATTAGTAAGTAAATAAAGAAATGAACATTGTTGTTGAAATAAATATTTTTGAAAAATTTGACCTAAGTATAATGTACCTGCTGATACTAATAATATATAATATTATAATATACCTACGCATATAAGTGCACTGCACTATCGGGACGGAATTCATCCGATTGGTTGTTCGAGTGTTTCGTCTCGGTCGCCATTTCCGATCCCGCGTGTACTGTTTATACGTCGAGCCGTTTTCGAAATACAACAAACATAATAACTCGTCTCCAAAAGTTTAGTTTTCCATTAGCCACAGCCGTTATACGTTACAGACACTTGGCTTTCCATTCCAGAAGATGTGTAGCAGTATTGATTAACAACTGTTGTACGTGTAGTTGTATAGTAGGTAGCTAGATAATATAATATTGAAAACATTTTTTACCACCTCCTACGAAAATGTTTTTTTTCAATAACGGTCTCGCACAGCAATAAGCAGGTACGATTTAAGACTTAATCTGGAGAACTTCGTGCGTAACATAATAATATAATAATATGATGTTTATATTACTTTTTTTTTCGTTCAAGATTTGGATTTTCTAATTATTAAATTCCGTTGTTATAATAATATGTATTTAAAATCGTGCATCTCAACTGTCAGTACACTTCTTCGATATTATAAATTATTATATATTATTTTAAGTAAGACGAGTTAGAACCCGATATCAACTAGTACCTATAGTTATACTTATATTAATATTTATTAATGTATGCAAATGAAAATATGGGGAAATATTCCCGTAAAAATGAATGAAACTAGTATAATTACATCATATATTATCATCAATTGTAATTAATAAGAAGTATCTATATTATGTTATTATAATCAATAATAATTTAAAATTTTGAAACGGACCCGAACTTAAAATAATTAGCAACTATTTTTGTATATAATATTTTATTTTTGAAGTGCTCATAGATATTGATGTTCTTATTAGACGTAAGTATAAACTATATGTATATACTTTCTGATCGCGTACCTTCGCCGCGTTTGTATTACCTATGCACATTGACATAGTCCTCAATATACGAAAAGCACACATTATGAAGTAGGTGAATAATTCAAAAAACAAGAAATAAACTGCATTCATGTCTCTAAACAATCTTGAGTTTATATCTTAATATATATATATATATAATTAAGTTAAACCGAATCAGCTGCGATGCATGGATTTAGGATACCAATGATCCACGATCGTGGTTTGTCAGTATTCGAAGCGTGTATGTGTGTACTGTGTATAGCTGGTATATATCTTGATAATCCTTATGCATGTTTGTGCGTGTGTATGCACGTAACGGAGTACCTAATGTTATTTTTTCACGTCCCATCACTTTTTCATTACGATTTTTTTCTATTTTTTTTTTCGATGAATAACAAGTATAATATTGCTTTTTTTTTTGTATATATAACCCATACTAGGAAAATCTAAACTTAAACGAATTTTTTTTTTTTATTGTTATTAAAGTCGAAAGAACACTCTTTTTTATGTGAAAAAAAAATCGAAAGTTCCGAAGCTTCATGAACGTTTCTGTGATTTAAATTTTTAAACTTATTTATTCAAATGTCGTTGTGTTAAAATATATTTTACAGTGATTGTGAATATTATTATTAGTATTAAATATTTATTAATAACATTAGGATTATTATTAATATATTAAAATATTATGCTCTCGCTCGTGATAGCTAGGCTATCACACTGTGCTAACAGAAATAACCAACAAATGTAATACTATGTTAAAACTGTTCTTCTAATCAATATAATATAAAAACACATTTTTCAGAAAATGATTAAGAAATAATAATCATAAATAACATATAGGTATTTTTAAAACAAAAGATGAGCAGTTGGTTACCACTTTGCCGTACAGTAGGATTTTAGTGGATCACTTTAACGAATTTGTTAAATTTGAATTCGATGATATATTGTATATTATATACGAATACATAATATTTTTGAATTACAGCAATAAAATAACTAACATTGTTATTCTTCGTATACATACTGTCGTCCAAATTCGAACTTTAAAAACTATAAAAAAAAAAATTATGCCTGTTTATTTTTAGATTTGTTGGTTTTGAACCACGTGTTTGAGGAATCTTTTATTACATTTTTAAGCTTAAGCTATACACTTTTGAAATAATAGGATGAATTATTAATGAAATATTTAGTTATATTTAAAAAAACATATTAAAGTAACCCAATCACTATACACTATTATATATATTATGTATGTGTAGTTTTTAACTAGGTTAGTTGATATTTTCTCAAATTAACTTTAAACTTTTAAACTACTATTGTTAAGTCAAGTTTACTTTGCTGGGCTTATAGTGCCTATAACATTCTCAACAATGACTTAACTTAACTAGCTCAATTTAATTATTTTAATTAGCTTCCCAACCTTTGATATTATGGAATATTATAATGGGTATGTTGTATTATCTGTAGTAATCATTTAAATTTTTACTTTGTAGGAAGATTATAATGTAGGTACATGCAATGTATTATACTTCGTTAATATTGTCATAAATGTATCTATAGGTATTCTATAAGTACCTACCATACCTTTTTTTTTAGATGTCTACATAATTTTTTATAGTTTCTGCACGAAATTACAGTTGTTTTTATAGCGAATAAGAGTGTATCACGAGTCGGAAAGATTTGATATATTATTTATAACTATAGTATGTGCATTGTGGATTATATATCATATTAATATTATAGTAGGGTACTAGAGCAGATTTCTCAGGCAGGTCCGATTTGCCCATGAAAAACACCCCGACGCACGAAACCAACGATCTGAATAAACCCCAAACTGCTTTATACTTATATAGTTGCACTTTAAACAATTTCTCATAACCCACTCTCGCCTGACTTATTGTTTTTAAATAAAACATTACGAATTTTCATAACATAGTTGTTACATGGCAATAAATTTAAAACGTTGTCCATCTCTAAATTGATTATTAATCGTTATAATAATATACATTTATCATAATTTATTCAACAATAAATAATAATAATAAAACCATACACATACGGCCAGAATGCAAGCCAGGTAGTGTTTTAACACTTGTCACTACGCATCGATACGTATAGGTATAAATTACATAATACAGCATCTTTCTTGATTCTATACGCGTCCACAATACTCTTATATTTTATTACGACTACACTTTTACGTATTACGTATCACGTATTATTTACATATTTTTTAAAATAAAAATGGAAACGTTAAAGTATTTCTAAATGTACGTGAACCAATAATATAGGAACTGCGAAACCGATGTATTTGTCGTAAGAATGATGTACCTACACTCTACACTCTACAGTGCAATTCAAAAAGTCACCAAAGCCAGTCTTGTGATAATTAATAGTAGGTAATCCACGTTTAAAATATATTCGGTTAACAAATTAACTTAATTTTTAAAACATCGTAAAAAAGTTATATTATTACATAGAAATTGTTGTAGGCAATACACTTTGAGTGATGTAATGAATGTAATAATTTTAAAATGTATTATTTTATTAATATTTGTGTCTGAAGACACTTTTTATAGTGGACAACATGTTCTGACTTTCAACTTTGGGGGTGATTTTTGAACAATTGGATCTACTATGCGGGGGGGGGGGGGGGTCAATAGTAAAAAATGCCCACAGCTTTTCAAAATAATCGAGAATTTAAAAAAAAGGAGGACAAAAGGGTATCACTCAGCTGTACAGTATAGTTGTCAAGCATATCGTTGCGTATGTGTCATGAAATGTGTTCTATTTGAATTCAATGATAAATCATTGCATACCAAAAACAAATCAGAGCGGAGAAGATGCATAAGCTTACTATACTTGCTTAAATAATCAAATTTAATAGTTAAAAAAAAATGAATAAAAATCGAAAATATGTCATAACTATTAGTTAATAGCGTAACTTTCCGGTGAACTTTTTCTTTTTGATAGAGGTAGAAAAACTTGTTTTGAATCTTGAATTAAAATTTCTAATGTTAGCTATGTACTAACTTAAAACTTATAAGGAACCTTGCATTACATTTTCAAGCTTTTTTTACTAAGTGTAAAAGTTTTTATCGAGAATAATTATTTGAAAAATGCTTATAAAAAGTTGTGCCTATTTATTTTAATAAGTATTTTTAAATTGCAATAATAATAACTTATGAGGAACTTTATACTATACATTTTCAAAGTTTTACCCAAATAAAAAATTTTGTATTGCTAAAAATTGTGAAAAAAAAATCGAAAATGACTATGAAAAATGACTATAAACAGCTCAAAAAGAGTCAAAATATTTTTAAATATTTATGATGTATATAAAATATTAGTTTAAGCTATTGGAACAATTTTAAAGTATCCATACGGTTATTTGATTTTAAATTACACTAAAAAATCAATACACCAATTTTTATTAAAACTGGTTTAGGGTAAAACTTCCCATTTTTCCTTAATTATTTTTCATTTTTATTGATTATTATTAAGAACAATACTGAAAATATTTTACTTTTATCTTCACAAAGTCCCAAAAAACCAACTATATCCAGTTTTTTACCAAAACCACCTTTAAAGTTAAATATCAAAGAATTTTTACTGCTCCAAAAGATATCAAAGACACACACAATTTGAAATAAATATTTTTTTTATGATTTTATTTTACCACTGCAGCATATTAATGAATCAAGACATTCATTGATCCACTCAGAATCTATAATGTTAATAGATACCTACTATTAGTTGTAATTACAATAAAAGTTATTACTTACATATTTTGACGGTTATTTTTATTTAAACATCTAAACTATATACGATGACTATTCTTTCAGCTGTGAATACATATTTTCATTATTATGCTTATTAGAACCTATGTGTGTTAATTGGAACAATACATTCTAACAATTACATAATATTGAAAGTACAATACCACATTTCTGATAAAAAAATTAATTTCATTGTTTACAATTATCATATCGATATTTTAAAAGTATTTTCATTAACAATTCTATTTTAATATATATATATTTTATATTTTAATAAAATAACATTTTTTTTTAAAATATTTAACACATCATAATATGTATAATATAAGTACCATTGTTAAAATATTTAAAAAAATCTTAAAAACTAGTTATCATTATTGAAAATATTAGATTTTTAGGGTGCGGATTTATTATGTATAAACATATTAATTGTGATAGTAATTGAACGATTCCTCTATAAAAATACGTTTTAGGGCCATCTAAATAATTTAAGCTATGGTTGATACTACATATTTTTACATATTCGAACTTACTTACATATTTTGACATAATTTACTTTTATTAAATATTTTTGTTCAATATTCCTCTGTATTTAAAAAATCGCTGTTATCGCCGTTAAATCCGGTAAAAAATATACTGCGTCAGTCGTACGTTCCTCGACTATCTAATCTATCCACGACGCTCCTGTATGTTCTAAATATTACATATTATGTATCTATTGAATACGTTCACAATGGCAGCAATAAACAATCTTGCCGTGATTTCAGTTCTGCTGAATTAGGAGCTTTCAAATTTGGACCTAAAACTTCTGCAGACGTAGATTTACTTTAGAAAACTTAAAAAAGTACGTGGTTGCCAATTGTTTTGCTGACGACGAGAAACCAAGTATCAAGTTAATAGCAATATAAACAGTAATATATAATTATAATTACAATAATAATTTTACATATCTTATATTTTTAACTACATATTTGGATACAAATAAATACATATTATATATTTACATATTTTTGAGTTTTAAATACATATAAATCCGCACCCTACCTATAAGCATAACTACTTCATATTGCCTATATCAAAAATAACAAACCGAAAGTATACTTGTACAATATAGTCATGATTTTCACAAGCCACTTAAATTAATATTGGAAATTACTGTGTGAGTACTGGTACTAGCAAATTAAGACAAAACTTTTGATATTATATTGGATTGTTTTGCGTAAGGTGGGTGGGCTACCTGATGTTGGGCCACCATTTTATAGGAGTGGAAGGAATTACTCCCAAAATGTTAGCATAGATTTTTAATGGATTGTGCGAAGTCGGTGGGCCACATTACCAAGCCACTCAACATAACATGTAAACAACGAATCTCTTCACTCTACAACGAGCGGTATCTGGTGGGTCCGTTCCATCACTGCGGCCGTGGGTTACCGGTCCCTGATACAAGGTTACAAGGTCCTCACTTGTGAGCAAAATTGTACTACATTTTCAAATCCTAGGTAGAAATAAAAAACATTTATTATGCATTTCTATCTAAATAGTATTTTGTGCGGCAAGGGCTGCAAGTGATCTATTCCAGACACAGGCGTGGTATACGCCAAACTAGGTATACGCTGTATAACTATATAAGTGTATTTCGGTTTGTGTGTATCTCAGTTATCGGCAGTTCACCTCAGTTCACGAACAAATCGGCGTCAGTGTATACCTAGCTTTCAGAAATAATTCGACGAAGATGGGCAACTACAAGTCACGAATTATATCACTTGGTATGTTTTTAACGTGGTTTAAACTAATAACTCTCTAAACTTTTCTGACATCTCTAAAAACAATTTCTGAGATTTTCGTAAAATTAAGTCGTTTTTGAGCATATAAGCTACATACATACATTTGGTTATAAGATATAGCGTCTATGTTTGAAGACGTGAGCGTGACAATTTGATGATATACTTGTACTGAATGTGCTTGAGTACCCAATGGCAACCATTTATAAACAAAATAAAAATTTTAATTTCCATCATGAATCTCAAGACTCCTGTTTGACCGCCTCTTTAAAATGCGAAGATCGGAATATCCTTCCTTATTGCTCATCTAGATCATTAGAGGCACCACCATTCCAAATTTCGAGATCGTACGTTTTTGAGATATAGCGATAAATAATTGTGTAAATGAGTGAGGGAGTGAGCTAGTGGTATTCGGATTATATAATATATAGATTATGCTATTATATCAGTTTATTATTACCAACTTTTACCAATATTATGTTTTTCAAATAAAAAATATCAGCACACCAATATTACTTCGTGGACAATGTTAATTTTTTTCAATTACGAGAGGTTTAATAAAAACGTTTTACTGACACGTTTTCCTTGCTTTTTTTACTGTAATCAGTAACGATTTATTTATAAAACGATCGTCCCTTCGTTATCGTATACGTATAATGTATATTATACAGGACGTCTACGCATGATAAATAATATTATAATTTATTCTTTGAAAACAGAAACCGTTTGCTTTAACACAAAATAATTTTAATGTCATGACTTCCAAACTCCGCAATCCGTAAGCTAATTAGATTAGTAATTGTCAACGTTCATTTTCGAAGATTCGTTACCTTAGAAATAATATAATCATAAACCTTTATTATATACCTATATATAATAAATACATAAATAGATACTATATAGATTATATAACTACATCAAAAATGGTCGTCACAGAACAAAACTAAATCCATCCGGTTATAACTAGTTTATGACTTATATGTATATAGTTCATTTTTTTTTTTTTTGTTATTATACTTTCGCCACTTCAACAAAACGTATTTTTCTGTTTAACGTGGTATTGGTGCTATGTTTTGTTTGAGAGATTAAATTTAAAAGTACACTGTAGGTACAGCAGTAATGACCTTAAGGCTTAAGATGCAGATGATTTTATTTATTTTTCCATCATGGTTATTTTTTTTCTCCATACTTTATGTGATCTATAATATTCTTTATCGAAATTCCGGGGACAAAAAAAATGAATAAACTACGATCACATAAATAAAAATATTTTTTTACGTCGCCATACTCATTTTTATAACCCGCCGAGAAAACTGCCACTGCGTGTGCTGTCTCCGGCGTGCCTGACCTGAGTCCACATGTAATAAAACAATATACCTATTATAGTGTCCACCGCGAATCCAAAAGTGCAATTCCTGGTTTTTATGTTGTACATTATAGTATGTACAGTACGTATGTGGATCGTATTAAAAAATAAATTATAGAAATTCGTACAGCAGAGAGACACTTTTAGAGAGAGAGAGAAAACTGTTTTAGCCTTGTTTGTCTTCTATAATATTAAAAAAACGATTATATAATCATTACTTTAAATACCCCACGAAGTCACTAAAATATAATAGTATACCCATCGCAACAATAAATTGTCAATTTAAACGTGTACGTTAAGTTGGAGTTTTCCGCGTTACATTTTACAATTTATTTCTTATTCACACATTGTGTTGTGATCCATTCCAACAATAAGCCTGCAGTATATAAATACACGTAATATGGATTTTCATAAAATATTTCAACGATTTATTCAATTTCACGATGTTAATAGACAATCATAGCTTGGCATTACTGTTTTTTCCTGAATGGATCGAAACGAAATGAACAAACCCATGGGATATGATAAGAATTCGAATAATCCGTAAAACCTTAATAGAATCTTGATAGAAATTCGAATACATTGTATAATTATATGATTACTAGCTGACCCCGTGCACTTCGTTGCTCGTTAAATGTACCAACTCTATATGATCCAAGCTTTGTTCAATTCGTTATTTAATATTTGGCGTTCAAAACGTATCTTAACTTTTTCGTTGCCCGGAGTAAGAAATCTGATTCGCAGCAGTATATTGTCAAGTAGGCAATCTACCTGCGGTAGATCGCGGAACTCGTGCTGACAATTTGCATATGCGAGTTTTGCATTGTATATAAGTGTATGATTTCAATCTAGAGTATCAATGTTATACTATGTTTGTCGTTTTGATTGTCGGACAAACATCGTGACACGGGATTTTTTATAATGGTATAAGATGGCTGACCCGACAATGCGATTGCCGTATATTTTAAACAATTATAAAATACATTTGGCCATGAGTAAAACATTCTTTCCGTAGGTCGTCCCTACTAATTCAAAGGTTTGGTAAAAGAATTTTCGAAATAGGTTCAGTAGTTCTAGAGATTACTTTCAACAACGGTAACTAATTACTCCTCTTTATATAATAGAGTATAGAGTATAGAAATATATATATATATTGACAAAAAATTATTACAAATCAACAACCATACCCGATTACCAATAGCAACCAATATAATAATACACTGTTGTATTTTTGACATCCAGATTTCCTACTTTTCCGGTGGATTTTCCTAAAATTTTCTTTCTTTACGAAAGAACCTTTCTACTGGAAATTACGAACATCTAAAAAAAAATTTGAGACAAATCGGTTCGACCGTTCTTAATTGATGAATTGTTATACATTTTTGGCTCCATTTTTATATATATAGATATGCTCTTTATCACTTTATTTAGAATCCAAAAGGCAAAAACAATTTTCATTGAGGAGAATCTCAAAACATAATATTAAAATAATATTAATTTTAATGACACATAATGTTTACCTAGGTATGATATAATATTATATCATTGTATCAATTCATTGTTTATGTTGTGTGATTCTTCAATAAATATGTAAGTTGTACAAATTATACAAAATAAATAATAATTATAATTAGTTGTTTTTAATGAGCTTTTTTTTTTATATACTCTAGCCCACTAGATTTTAAAAATTAGCACTCTAGTAACTTTGAGTTGCCTATCCCTCCATCCCTGATATATAATATATAGAATACGGTACAAGTTCACTGTAATATTATAGATTTAAAAATAAATAATGTTACAGTTTTTTAATACGCATTAGATAAAAGTAAGTCAAAAGTGGATGCAAATAATATTTTTATCTGATTAAGAATTATTATTGGAATTTTAATTATAAAAAAAGTACTTGTTTTTGAGAAAAATCTACCCTTGGGAGCATAAAAAATTCTTCGTATTTCTATCGGGTATCGACAACCATTTATTTATAGAAGCTTCTCGTCTGGAGTGTTACCTACCTTTAATTGTATTAATAATATTTCTATAACGCGTGTTCTGATGTTTCGCGTACCTACCAATAACATACATCCGTAGTTTATCCTGGCTATTCGAACAAATCGAATAACGCTATTTCATCGTAATATTGTATTATCACTTAACCGTCAAAACAGTAGTTACCAATATTATTTAACCAAATAATTTCAAAACCTAATTATAGTGTAATATATATTTATTTACTTTACATTTGTTGTACAAGTCAATTAATAGTTCATTACATTAACATAAAGCCCCTATATTACAATAATAATATGTACAGATCTAATCTAGGTGAAAATATTCTATATTGAATATCCAACGAAGAAGAATCCAGGGTAACAAAAACCAACTAATAGGAAAAAAATACAAATAACAAAAAATATAATAATATAAAAATGTATATAATAATAAATCATATTTAATAGGTATACAACATTATAA
The DNA here is from genome assembly GCF_005508785.2 of Acyrthosiphon pisum. NCBI lineage: Eukaryota > Metazoa > Arthropoda > Insecta > Hemiptera > Aphididae > Acyrthosiphon > Acyrthosiphon pisum. Next base: position 46,090,621 of record NC_042495.1, on the reverse strand, counting down.
AAATAATAAATAAATAGCTATTGCTTGAGTATGATAGTCAAATTCTAATAATATATTGCAGCGTATGACTTAGGTGTAAATAATAACAAAAATAAATGCTAATATTATTTGAGTAGGTATGATTTGTATTAAAATCTATTTCATTTATAAATAGCCTGTTTAAAAAAAAAATAGACAATAAATCATTAATAAGATAGAGAATATCATTAACCATTAAACTATAAAAACGGTGATATAATTGTCTGCTTAAACTGAACCATTATGACTGTAACTTAACTTAAACGATATCGATTTAAATATGATTCTTGTATAACATCAATAACCAAAGATATTGTTTGTTGCTTGTAAATTGTAATGTTTTTATTTTATTTTATTTTATGAAATTTGAAATGTTACATATTGTTATTTACTTAGATACTAGCATGTATTCATTATTGTAATGCACTATAATTTATTTTATAGCTTATAACACTTATTAATCATTACAAAACTAAATATCTTTTTTATCTGATTTACCTAAACTGGCTAAACTTGAATGATTATGACTTGAACATTTTACATTTTTATTTGCAAACTAGCCATCCCGTCTAGCATTTCTCATGGTAAAATGATTATTAACTGTAGACTGTCACCATACTATAGAAACCTTATAAATAAACAAAAAAAAAATTTATTTTTTATGAGCTGAAAACAAATGCATGTGTGAGCTACCCATTTTATACCTATGGGGGTGGAAATAGGGTAAAAACCAATAAAAACTTATCCACGGTATACTCTATCATTTAAAAACAAACCGCATGACTATCGGATGAATGGTTCCCAAGATCTTTGGTACCTAGCTACCATTTTCACATTTATATACCTACCTAATATATAGATTATAAAAACAATGTTATTATTATAAAATATTATATTCTTGAAGCTGACAACTTAACATTTTTTTTTTCGTTACTTGAATTATTCGTTTTATCCGCTTGATTTATTTATCTTTGATATTTTAGTACAGACTTTATTATTATTCTTGGACATTTTTTCTCACTATACTATAATTGCGTGATTTCGGTGTTGGACTTCAATCAACAAAAACATGAAAAAAGCGGTGTCCCATCACCTCGTATAGCGTTTATATTATATGTGATTATATAATATTGCAAAACAATCGGATTGTTTAACATGAAAATTAGACAACGTAAAGCCCGTGATTCGCATAATGGTATGAGTAATTTGTAAAAATCATTTGAGTACATCCACTGTTTTTCCAGTGTGAATTATAAACATATTCACAAATTCACAATATAATATAATATTTTGTGACACTAACCGAAACTAATCATATCGATCCGATCGGCATAATTTCTCATATCTGTAAACGCGTGTACGTTCAATTTATATAATATTATGAACGAGTAAATAAGCAGGCAATAAAGTAGACAATCAATTCCGCGTCCACTGAATTTCCACCCGACAGTAAATGCGATAATTGTCATTAGTGCGTGAGATATTAATATTATAATATCGGAGATTCGCAGGACCGCAGAATAGAATTGATCCATTTAAATTGTTATTTTCTACGTGGATGATATTATAATTATAATATATTCCCCACCTTGCGTTGAAATATATATATATATAATGTCACCTTTAGTCGACGCTCGTAAGTTTTAAAATCTAATTAATTATGTCAACTCATATCCAAATATAAAATTGATTCAATTCACTAAATAATTTTACTTGCGATCAAAGTTACATACAATGTATAACGGTTACATAGATTATTCTGCCTGAAAATCGCTTTAAATAATTAAATGAAATTAATGGTCAATTTCTTTTTATCGACTTATAAATCATAGACTTGTAGATAACCGATGCGTCATTATGTAGCAATTAAGTATTACAATTATATTTTTCCTTTTGCCTGTCTACCTAGATTATTTGTCTTATTTGTCTTACCGCTATGCATGTATTAGAGTAATGAGTCAAGTAAGACTATATGTCTTTACAAATATGTATTTTAAGTAGCCAGTAGGTATAAGTATATCAAAATATTATATTAAAGTATATTATGTCCTCAAAATTATTATTCATGGATACAAAATAAAAGTTTAGTAGAATCACCAAACAAAATTCCAAGAGGTAGCAATAGTGTATTAATCAGTCTCTTGTACACAGATATCTACAAAATGATAATATAATAATATACTAATTTATGTACGTACCAATATAATATAAGTATATAACTATTAATATCATTGCAATACAGTTTCCAAACAAATTAAATTATAATAAATTACACTTTTTGTCAAATTTTATTTTATAATTTATACATTCGCGATAAACATGGTGTTAATACTCAATTGTGCTATAGATTAAATTACTCAAACGTTAAACTTCAAATAAGACTCAATTTATAACAGTTTTGTATCATGTCCTCATTTTGATGTATGTTATTTGTAAATAATTTGTATTATTAAACTTGAGTAAAAACACTTTAAAAATCAATTTTACGAAATTATTACCACTATACGTGTCTGATAATAATACCACCATAAACGTTAAATATGTATTCATATCGATTATTATTGTACTTAATATTATTAAGTAATCTAGTATGTCATTTTATATCAAATGCATTAATTCTATGTTATTATAATATACGTTTTGTAAATAATACAATATGGTTAAAAACATAAAAAAAAAGCATAGCATAGTAAAATATCTTGAGTGACTTGAATTATTAATAGTATATTTGTTATATTTTATATACATGTATGTAATATTATGCCATAATATTGCATTTGATATAAATTATATAAACTGGCGTGTGACGCACAAAATTGCCAAAATCGACACAATGCTCAAATGGGTCCCAGCGTTGACGACTCAGATCATCCAATATTCCGAAATGAGTACCAAAAAAGTAATGATTTTTTACGGTGTATTTGTGACCTCCCTAGCGATTTCCGCGCATTCGGTTACGGTTGAAAAATCATTTCCCGTTATCGAACGGCGCGTTGTGTAGTCAATTTGACTACGGCAATTGAAACACAGCTCGGGTCGCGGGCGTTATACCTAATAGTAATAATAACAATAATCCGAAATAATATACAGTTTTCTTCAATATTTATCTACGAAATCCATTTACAGATTTTCTTTCGCCTCAACGTTCCGAATATAATAATATTATGACGGTTACCGTCACAGAACCAGCTGATTCACATGATATAAAAACATCGATTATTATATTAAACCGAACGTACTCGTATTTTATATTGTAATAATATGTTTCGTATCATTTTAATTTCGGAAATCGAATTCTAGAGGTTTCATGCGATGCGTTCGATTCGTTTCGGTAACGTCCCCCGATATCATAATATAATATTATAAAAATTATTAATGAATTATTTCGTTCTCGTTTCGAAAACGTTTAAAAGACATGATGTGGTTAGTTTTGGAATATTTCTCACCACACTCGAGAAAAATGAAAAAAATAAAACCACCTCACGTATTTTCATTTTTGGTACACACCACACACACACGCACCCTTCCGATATGGAAGATCGACTAGACAGTCGATGGCGGGAGGGTTCTGGAGAAAACCCTGTACGTGGGCCATAGTCACGTACTTGGAACGGGACGGGCAACACGGTGTGGTTGAGTGCTCGACATAAAATATGAATAGTATATACATATATACAAACACACGTACACAAGTATGTATATAATATGCATGCAACCCCTATAACGGATCGGGTGGAAAATTTAAATAAATATACGTAGCCACGGTTTATCAATTATTTTCGTACCCACCCGCGCCAACTATGATATTATAAAACACTATTTTATAATAGTGTTCGGTTTACACTACAGGCCACATACATAATATCGGCGAGAATTTATTTTGTAGTGGCGTGCAGAATCTGATTTTTAGCAACAAAAATATTATTATTATTATACTGTTATAATTACCCACGGATCGCCCCCATCCTCAAATTTCTGAGGGCATGTACAATGTTTAGAGCTTTGTGGCGTTTATAAACCACGTCAGTAGTATACGGTGTAGATGGTACACTGTACGAGCTGTTCAGTTTGATAGTAATCGGCGGGTAATGTATCGGATAAGTCGTGATACGAAAAAACACGAATCCAACGAAACGTCGAAACGAAAATGATTATAATTCGATGTGATGCGCAAATACGATACTTGCAGCTACAACAATATATAGGTTCACATAATAAATTATAACGTAAATTATAATATAAACAATATCATTATCGTGTATGGTTTCGGTACCGGTATATTATATATTATTAAGTAGTAGATTGTCGATAGTTTGAAAGAGAAATCTCGCAACTACACCTGCGCATAACTAGTCAAACGGTTTATTTTTTTCGACTCGCGGCAAACGACAATTCACGAAATGGACTTTTAGGTGTATACAAATAATTACAATTAATTATAATATGGGCTAGTGTAATTTTTAAAAACAAAAGAACACGCGCATACAATCGCAACTGAGGTCACGATAAAACGCACATGTGCCAATGCGTACGTACAAATGAGTGCAACCACAATATATAGGTAAGTACCTATAGACAATATATGTACGTATGTATATAATATGACATGCTATAACTGCACCAGCGGACAAATTAGTTTTTAAATGTTGATCCCAGGTGTGTTTGGATCGCTCGCGTATTTACATATTATTTCGCGTGTATGCACACGTCCCACGTTCGGGTTCTAAATTGTTTTCCGACGCGTTTAATTCCAATGTAAAAAAAAAAAAGAAAAGAGAAGAGTAGGAAGCCGCCGTGGCTCTGCTGCACTGTTGTAGGTGCCGAGTGTAGTCATTGAGTAATTCACTGCAAAAATGTATATTGTGTTAAATTTAAATTCAAATTTGTTCAATCATCGCGCACGAAAAAAGATTCCGAACGAATACGGTCGAATACGGCCTGTCTGACTATATTACTATAAGTATATTTTATGATATATATCATTTATGTCCATTGTCCATGTTATGAAAGTAATTTAATTTATCATTATTAATAGTAATACGTGGTATGTTGAATTAATGATTTCCGAAAACATTGAATTTGAAAATGTCATTTGTGTATAAAATATATTATAATAATATATAGGTGCATTAAAATAAAATTCCAACAATAACAACTAACGAGGAACATTATTGTATTCAATTTTCAAATCTTAGCGCTTGAATATCAAACATTTCATGCATTTTTAATAATAAAATAATTTTAAAATATCCGTGATTTTGTCGTCAAAATGTATACTTCAGACGCTCATAATAAATATTTATGAAATAACGCTCAACCTTTTTTTTAATTCCACTAAAAACCACTTATGAGAAACCCTGTTTTAAATTTTTAATTTTTATCGTTAATTATTTTTAAAAAAAAAAACCTAAAAAATAGAAAAGTAATCGCGCCTATAAATATCTTAAAAAGAGTCAAAATATTTTTAAAATTAAAATATTTTGTATAGAATAGTTGATATAAATTATAAACATTGAGTGAAAATTTCAAGTATCTACGTATTCGTTATTGAATTACCTAAAAAAAAAAAATAGATGTGTAAAATATGCATATTTTCCTAATTTTCCTTTTTTGTTTTTCCAGATAATTAGGAAGAGTTCTTGGAATTTTTTTACTTTTGATTCCCTAAAGTACCAGCTAGATTCACTTTCCTATCAGAAGAGATGCTGAAGTTGAAAATCAAAGCATTTTTTTTACTATAAAAAGTGTCTCCAGACACACACAAAAAAAAATATAAAATAATACACACATTGTTGTAAAATCAATACATTCATCGTTCCACTCCGAATCTAAAAGAAATATATTATTTTACATTATACGAGTAGTATACAAAACAAAAATAATCCATTTGGTTGATTATGGTGGTCCACCATCTTCGTTTAATAGTTTCCCGATTAGGTTTTATTTTTTTGCTAGTATCATATAATATTATAATATTATGTAAGCCGGTCGAAGGTTGTATAACATCATGTGATCTGGAACTGCGATTGTGCCCACACCTGCATTACGCCGAGGTATATTGTAGCATAACAATTAATGTAAATGACTCAGTAAACGGTGTAATAGTATATATTATTATTGCACGTTCAAATACGCATTTTTGGCGTATACATTTTCAAACGCTAGTATGCCTAGTACCTACAGGGTGAGCACAAATAGCTGCACTTAGTTCTTTTCAAATCCGATTGACAGTGACCGCAACGTATAGACATATCACTTTTACCTATATAATATATTATATTTATATAGTATAATAATATAATAATCTATGAGCCAATAATAACCACCGTTGTCGCGGCTTTAATCAAATAATTAATAATATAATATACAAAACTATTTCTGCTGTTATTGTACTGACCTGGTTGCGGCAATGTGTTTTCGGCGCAGAAGTCACTGTTATCATGAAGTCACACACTTTATACGTCATATATTATTATTGTATTGTAAATATGTGTAAAAAATTATAATTTTATGCACAGCACAAGCAAGTCGAACAAAAATTGTTTTTGGTTATTTTTTTCAGTCAACGCAACCCCCCCGAAGCGAGCGATTAATAATATTATTGTCGTACACTTGCGGGAATGTGACACAATCATTTACAATACTTTTACGATGGTCAATGTATGAGAAATTACGATTATTTTGTCTACGGCTAAATATTATAATAATCATTTACCCACCTACGAGTACGTCGCGGCTCACAACACGATTCAGACCGTTAATTCGGCGCTACTGAAACGAAATCCTTTCGGAAACGGCTTTCCGTGTAACAGGTAGCGGCGGCGTCGTCGGCAGCGACCCCTCCCCCACGATCACCGAACGCACTTTCCCACCTGGTCGATCACACCTTCCCCTCGTCACGACTCCTTCGCAGCTCACCCACCCACCAACCGCAAACATATACCTGCAAACCATACACCCCCCCCACCCCCCCCCCAAAAAAAAAAAAAGACCGACCGTTGCCGAAACTGTGCGAACGACTGCTGCAGCTCATTGGTGACTGGCGGTTGGATGGTTGAAAAATAGGTGGTATAATGATAATATTATATATAGGTATGCGGCGGGCGGTCAAAACACGCGCTAGGAGACAACGCGAATTACGTGCACAATAATTAATGTTATTAGTTGTTACTAGGGCTCGGCTTTAAATTCTCTAAAAATATCGAAAATATACCCTTTTAAAAAATGCATTTAGCATGTTAAACGTATCATGGTATTTTTTTTCACATTAGACATAAAGATGGCGTATGGGGAATATTGAGTATGTTGGAAATTGGAATGGATTTAAATAATGGCCCGGAAGCTAGCCTTAGACCGGAATTGTGTAGATAATTATTCGATCATTTTTTCTGTGATGTAGACTTCATCTTTAGAATTGGGAAAAGCATTGCTTGGCTTGTTGATGTTTAGAGGATAAGTGCAACAATCAAGTTGATATTTTTTCCAACGTTACACCAAGATATTTGCCAGTCGACTACGAATAAGGATAGCTATATTGTTAAGAATTAAAATTTAGCGAGGGTGAAATACGGTTACGACGTAGAATGAACAAAACGCTTACACTTTTAGAGGGATTTATTGATATTTTCTAATTATTGCACCAAGATAATACGTTATAAATGATTTTGTAAATTAGCTGTCAGGTGTGACAAGATTCAATGCAGATTGTATTATTTTTAATTTAATTTTAGTTTTAATCATTACATTAAACTAGGTTTAAACTGTTTCAAATGCATTGAGTATGAAAAATGTGAATGATATACAATATACATAAATATAATGATATAAATTATAATGTGAAGGGGACGGAGAGAACGAGTGGATTAAGGCATTTACTATAGTAATTAAACATAAGTGTAATACCATGCTGGCTAAAAATAAGAAGAATATAATATTGTCTTGTATGATACACTGTGTAAATGTTTAATCGAATAGAATTTATTTATTTATTTATACCATAATATTACAACAGTGAATTGTTTTAATGTACCCAATAAGTTTTGATTTTTTGAATTTTAGATTGAATATTGAGTGTTTCAACTTAAAAGTAAAGTTATAAATTAGTTAATTAATTTTCCCCCACCTAAAATAATCAACATTCAACACTGTAGGTCGTATAAGGAAGTCCATATTTTACTGCTCTATCCCATCTCGCTGGTTATGATTAGAACATGCATGAGTGAGAACATTTTTATTTTTTTTTTATTTTTTCACATTTTTAGTAGTTATCGATAAGAATGAAATTAATAATAATGCATTAATGACTTAAAAATATTTCATAGTACCTAATAATAGTATATATGAAAATAGTTGGTGACGAGGATAGTATTTTAAATGTTATAATTATTGGGGCTTGGAAGTTGTAATAGTTGTATATTATTCGATATGCTCTCGATATATAGAACATACTATAAGATAGAAGAATCCAAGCTAGACAATGATCAGTTTAAAAATCGAAAATTTAAAATGCATATTTCTTCGATTTTAGGGGAAAAGTGCATATTTCTTGATCTTCATACGCATATTAATTTATTTTGCATATTTAATATTTTCTAAAAAATATATTGATCTTTTTCTTTCTTAAGCTGTGTACCTATTTTAGTAATAGTATTGAATATATATTAGTATATTACTCCATATCACCGCAATCGACTTTTCGTTTAACGAAAACGATGCGATGCGCATTTAATTGCTATCGCGCCTATATATTCCGATGTACTATCTTTTCGAATGTATTTTGTAATTACATATTATATTGTTCAGTTCAATAAAATGTCAAAATTCCATACAGTTTTTTGCCATATTTTAAATATTATAAATTTATTTTTCCAAATTTAAGATTTCATTTAGTACAATATATATTTGATAGCAACAGAAAATGGGTTTTTTGCAGTTTTAAATTTATATGAACATTAATCAAACAATTTGCATGTTTGAAATTTTTTCATGCATATTTTACAATTTTTTGTGCATATTTACATTCATATTTTTCCTTTTTAGCTCCTATAATTTCCTAGTACTATAGTTATAACTTATAGCTTACTTATAATAGACATATTTGTACAGGCCGCTACTTTACAGCAGTTTAAGTGCAAATGAAGTGTCAATTTTATTTATATAAAATTACTTGAACGGTTTATATATTTACTGCCACTATTCTAATGTTGGTTTATTGTTACTGTTACATTTTTCACAAATATCCATATTACGTAAGTATTAAAAAATGAAGTTCCTTATAATAATAAACCCATGTAACTTATAACTATATGAGTGTTGGCTGATAAAATTAAAAGTAGTTACCTATTAAAATAAATTATTTTGAATAAAAATTCACCAGTGCGTGCGTTTAATAATTTTATTTAAATAAACAAAGTATTATTATATTTCTAATTGATTTAAAATTAAATCCACAAATTCACCATATAAAAAAAATTCAAGCTGCATCATTGAATTCCATAATGTTCAATCCAATCATGGACAGACTTTTTAAAATTTTACCATCATTAAATTATTATTTTTCTAACTATTGTCAACTTCGATCGTCTTACGTCAAAATATATATCTATTAAACAATTCTTATATAGGTATATTAAAAACAAAAATGGATCCACCATTGATCGTTAGATTGCCGCGAATGAATAAATGCTTTCACACTAGGGGAAAAAACGTGCGGTCGATCGCGTCTGATCGCATACGATCGGACTGGTTTAATTTGGTGCGTTCGAACGTACCCGCAATCTAAAATTAAATAATACTTTAAACCGACATCATTCACACTATGCGATTAAACGCATGCGTTTCTCCAGTCAAGTCACATATTTAAATATTTAAATTTTGACCATGTTTGACATGGAGAAATTCATTTTTGAAGTTCAAGCAGAAGAGGCGATCTGGAATAAAGGTAAGTAATGTTATTTTTAATATAACTACCTGTATAAGCAGCTGGTTAAGTACTATATCATGACAACTATAATATGAAACTCAATAATTGCTATATTACCTACTTACTTAGAAGTTAGCCAAAATGGGCTCTTTTTATATGGTACTCCCCCCCCCCTGCATTCAAACTCTGCGCATGCTATTGACTATGATTACAAGTCTGGTAAGTATCAAGTATTTTGTATTGTAATACATTTTTAGAATAACATACAACGTTTATTTCAAAAAAATGTTTCATTGAAAGGTAGATAGGGGGGAGGGAGTGGGGCAGATTTGAATGAAATTTACATTTAATTATTTTAATTTTTTGACAAATTTTGTATTTGATAATTGCAATCTGTAGTCTAGAATCTAGATGGTCGTGAATACCTACTATTTGACTCATAACAACCTTATATAATTCAATAACCAATTTAATTTATTACTATAAAGTTGAGTATATTTTTATTCAAAAGTACCCCATACATAAGCCCGATAAGGTTAGGTTAGGTTAACTTTGAACGTGCAGGAGATATATTTAAATATGTGTCTTATACAGTTAAAGGGCCACATTTGAATGTTGAACATAAATAAATATTAAATTAAATTAAACTTTTTCTTTATTTTAATAATAAATAAATAAACCTGTATGTACCCCATTAATGAAGATTCAAATCTACCCCATGCCAAAATAGTCAATAATGATTTTAATATAAATTTTAATAATTATAAATAATATACCTATGTACATTAAATATATTACTAGGCAACAATATTTTTAATAGGTATACTACGCTGATCATCCGGTTACGTGCGTCTAGTGTGCAACTAATAAACGCATGCGTTCAAAACGGAGCGTTTTTAAAACGCGCGTTCGCTTGCGTCTAAAACGTATAGTGTGAAACCACTTTAATAGTAAATTACTTTGTAGTGAAAGTGTGGATAAAATGGACACATTATTTGTGTGTGTAGATTAGGCCTTAACGGGGATACCACATTAAAAATAAAATAGCCTATGTGTTTCAACGTTGTCGTTTTTGAGCAAAGGGGGTGTGGAAATTTGCACACAACTACCTGTTGAATAAAGAAACTACGATAATGTAATAATATTATAGGTATACTTACGTTTACCTAAACGTCTTGTCTTCGACCCACTTTTTAAAAATTAATCTATAGGTTTTGTTATAAATAATTTGTGATCTAATCGTGTACCTATTGCACGCTCACCCAATTTGAATGCTAGTTAAGGATTTATTAAAATTCTGGTTTTTGGAATTTTTAAGTATAATAAGTCAATTACTATAATAGTTATTGATAAGACTATAATATTACTACTATATATTTTCAATAACGTGTATTTTACGATGTTTAAAAACTGTATTTAGGCTATATCAATAGTTATTTTTTGAATGATAATGTATAATTATGTCAATATAGGAAATAAAATTAAAATATCAGTAATTTTCATAGTTATTATGTGATTTATACATTATATCCTACTAAGGACATAGGCCAATGACATTGTCCGCACTTTCCTACCTGCAGGGTGGCTAAGTTGCACTAAATGCAGCAAGTTACACCCAAAAAGAGTTGAACAATCACAATTTTTTTAAAAATTGTCATTTTTTACGGGCAACGAAGTAGGTACACGAGATCAATCACTAACTTATAAATTATAGTGAACGGAGTTTTTAATATGCATATAAATATAATTTGCCGATATTAAACACTATTTTTTACATGCTCAGTCAAGTCGATTGTACAATTTATAACCTGTAACAAAAAAATGTATTCTTAATAAACATTTATGAGAATTAAGGGTTGAATATTATAAGAACATTTAATATTATTTTTAAAAAAAATTTTAATAATTATGAGCTACTGGGAAGAAATACCTTCGAGAATGGTGTAACTAAATTTCCTGTCTAAGACGACATGTTATATTGTCTCAATAAATATACATTTACATTAACTTTGCAACATTAATAATATTATAATCATAACTTTGTAAAATACCAGGAAAACAAATCTACGAAAGCGACATACATAAATAAAACGGTTGCCGTCTTCAATGCCGTAGTGCTGCCATTGATTTCCCGTAAGGATGTGTCTGTAATAGATTAACGATGCTGCTTTACGACGCGACGCCGTTCCAGGAACACTGAAATATCTAAGGTATATTAAGACATTTCCGGTGTTCTCCGATAAAACCAGCAAGATTAAAAATTAAGTCATAAAGCAAATGTACAACATTTATAATATATTACATGAGTGTAATAGTAGTGTATGAATACTTTATAACGTCCTCGAGCACCTTATAACATGTATGACAACGGTCTGTTCGATTGTAACGCGGAAACATACGGAGCAGTTGTCAACATTAATTGAAAACGATTAAGCTAACCGATTAATAACAGACTTAATTACCGGAAGAATTTGGCCGGTTAAATGCGGTTGCATCCAAAAACCGCACACTTTTGATTTTGACCCTTAAAGGGTCGATAGCCAAAAACCGCACAGCTAATCAGTCATTGTATAACAAATTACCGTACATTAATAGTGGGTTAAAACCGCACTCTATTTTTAGTGAATATAGTGAAAAGATAAGATTATAAGATATGTACTATTCAATAATCAAGTATTTAGTTGTCACTCGTTATTAGCCGGTCTCGATTCGGTTAGTGTACCTACGTTTATAATTTAGTGTTAAAACGTTAATATATTAAATTTTTATAATAGATTTTAAAATTATTGAAAGTAACAGAGGGGGCAAGTGCTTATTACTATAAAGAAATTGTATAAAGTTTTTAAAAATCGTCGGCAGTCGGTTTCAGCCAATAAACTTTAAAAGTTTTAAATTTTTTTTAAATTAATATTTTAAATTTTTGAAATACCTATAAATTTTTAGCTTTACATTTTTTTTTTAAATTAATATTTTAAATTATTGAATATATACATTTTTAAGTTGAAATTAATTTATATTATAGGTATACAATTTTTAAATATATACATTTTTTTTTGATGAACTATGAGAATAATGAGAACAAATAATTAATTATACATATGCGTTTTTTGTTTATCGACCTTTTCGGGGTCAAAATCATAACTGTGCGGTTTTTGGATACGACAATATTTAAAATTGTGTGGTTTTAACCTATTAAATGTGTGCGGTTTTAATCTACCAAAAGTGTGCGGTTTTGCCCTATATTTTATCAAAAGTGTGCGGTTTTTGGAGTCAACGTTAAATGTTGGTTAACTTTAACTGGACATTTTATAAGCGGCCCTAAGTTGATTCAACTGAAAACTAGTGTAGGTACAAGTATTTATGCTATTAATTTTAGTTTATCTAATACTCTTTTTGTACCTAATAAGAATAGATAGTCTATATATCCATAAAAGAAAAAAATAAAAATTTAAAAATTTAAATTAAATAAATTATTCTTTATTTGGCCTGGAAACCGTTTGAACATATTTAAATAGTAATAATGTCTAAAAAATAACACATGCCTAGTTACTAAAATATTAATTAACCATTTTATATTATAACAATAGTATTTGGCCCAATTTAGTATTCACTACTGAGGTATAACCTCGTTTGATGAAAATTAATTCTTTATATTATGTATTAAATATTTAAATAAGATAAAAATATATAATACAAAGTATTATTACTTTTTTTATAATTTACCTTATTTTCATTATTAATACTCACCCAACCTAAGACAAGTTTACCTCGAGGTTAGGTCTGAAAGTATTTTTAAAATAAAATAATTAAATTATTTCTGAAATAAAGTTCTTCTTACTATTATTATTATTATTATTATTATTATTATTATTATTATTATTATTATTATTATTATTAAACGAAAATAATTTTATGTACGCGTTTAACTTTTTAACACGGTGATATTATGACGTAAACAATATTATATAGTGCTGGTCTAATAAATTAGTTTTGACGAATTATAAACAAACACTGAGGCAATAATACTATTAAATAATAATTTCGGTTTGACCGATGGACTGAAAAACTTGACTAATGACGTACGAGCTTAACCGGACCGCAGACTTAAATATTTTATAACCATCCAAGTATATAAATAATTCATTAAACACGTGCGTATACATTATTATATTATTATTTGGTATAAACTGTGATCGAGTGAAAAATTTGAGTTTCAGTGAGAATAAAATGGTCTGTTTCAACATTATTATACTATTTATTATTTATTAGATGAAATTACGATAAAAATCTAAATTATTTCAAGAAAAGCCAGTTTTTACAATAAATTTGATAAATGGCAAAATATTTTTTTTTTAGTTACCATGCTGTTTAAAAAACGTCATGTACCTCTCATTGATTATGTCACTGTAAAATTTGTGTTAAATTTAAGTTCAAAGATACATTTATAATTGCATGTGAAAAATGATTCTGTGCGGAAACAGAACTGTTTGTTGACCGTCAGCCTTTTCTTCTGACGATATTTTATAATAAATGTATATTGCTATAAGTAATTATTTGTTATTCTATTAGTATTTAGTTATAAAGAATATTAAACTTTCCAAAACCAACTCACATATTATTATGTTGTATACTTAGTTATTATTAGTATATTATTGTTTTAAATATAATTACTGCATGTTATTAATTTAGATGTAAGCCAATACTGTAGCGAAAAAATGGTGTAAATAGATTCGTTACCATCCTAATCACCAATAACATAAATTTTTTTTTACCAGAAACCATGCTTCAATTTGTAAATCTAAGCATTTTTCTATTATAAATTATTGTGTTCAGTTCGCCTGTAACGTTCAACATGAACACACGTACTTTGTATTATCTCGCTCCTTTATCGCAGCAGTGCGCTCATTAGTGTATACTATCGGTCGTTTTCAAATAACAATGTCAACGAATAAAAACACTAAAAAAATTGGTTCAAATTTGCCAACTACACGCAGCTCCTCAAAACGTAATTTGTCGAATTTGTCTCTGTTACCTATCAGAATGATAAAAAATCAAAATTTGTCGTTTCTCCAAACAAATTTTCCGTCCTAGTCAATAACAATAACTGTGAAAATAGCGATATTTCCACACCTTCAATCAGCTCTAAAGACGACTCCACTATGTCACCTCACACTGTCCAGGATTTTGATCCGCCGTCTCCGCCAATCTACAAAAAAAAAACATTGCAAATTACTCCGCCTTCAACTCTATTTTGACAAGTATTATCGGCCCAAACGCCTTTACTTGCAAGGCTTCGGCTTCTCGTCTCACCATCCAACCTTCAGGTCGTAATAGCTTCAACAAAATTTTCTGACGCCAGTTTTCATTCATTTTCACCTCACTTCCAACGTCCCTACAGGATCGTCATCAGAAATGTACACCCCTCGACCTTAGGTACCAATATTTCCTCCACTCTGGATGAACTAGGACATCAAGTAAAACACATTTACAACGCCAAAGACAAAAATAAACGTCCCCTTCCACTTTTCTTTGTGGATATCTACCCTAATGAAAATAACGAGGACATTCACAATATTAAGTCGATGCTTAATACCAAAGTAGCTATCGAAAAACCCCACAAAAAGAGCCATAGCCTTTCAAAATTTCATAAATGCCAAGCGTTTTGCCATACGCAAAAACTATTGCAACCACGTTTCCCGCTGCGTAAAATGTGGTTCGGAACATCATACCAACGAGTGCACCAAGGACTCGAAAAGTCCTGCCAAGTATGCACTTTTCTCCGGAGACCATACCGCAAACTTCAGGGGATACCTAGTTTTCAAAAGAGCTCAAAAAAAAAAATAAGATCTTCAAAAGCACCTCCAGCCAAAGATCCAGAGTCAAACCATCATTCAAATCCGAAATCTTACGTTGAAGCCACCAGGGTTCAAGATTCATCCACAGATCACACTTCCGTCATACTATCTAATTTTATTACTAACCTCAACTCTCTAATCAGTCCACTAATTACTCTCCTCTCCTCAGTTCTTAACGCACTAATCTCCAAAGTTTCCTTATCTCCATAGTTATTTTCGTAAAATTATCCTCATTATAACATAATAGTCTATCCATGGTTATTATACTTATAGTTTATATCCCACTAATGTTTTAAATACATATACCGATATTAAATCTTTGTATCCTAATTAAAATTAGGTAGTTATATTTCTTATCTCATGTTTACCCAATATGTTATAATATTATATAATAATTGTTGAGCAATAAACTGAATGTTAAAAAAAAAATAAAATTATAGTGTTCGTCCACTGGTACGTCAGCAATCTCACCCTCCATTCTGACCTCAAAATCCCAACCATTCATACACTAGCTACCCATTATTATAAATCATTTCATAAAAACACTTTCAACCATTCAAATCCTCTAATTTCAAACCTCTCGTCTCTTACTCTTTTTGAATCTTGATAACCCACCCCGCCGTCTTAAATGGAATTGACCAAGGGATCACCTTAACATTAAAAAAAAAAAACCGCTTAGAATTATGAAGACATTACCTATAATTCAAAAAATTAGTTATAAAATGATATCACAACTTTTAGAGCCGTTTTTTTACACGGCATTCAGCGGATT
Source organism: Acyrthosiphon pisum (assembly GCF_005508785.2). Classification (NCBI taxonomy): domain Eukaryota; kingdom Metazoa; phylum Arthropoda; class Insecta; order Hemiptera; family Aphididae; genus Acyrthosiphon; species Acyrthosiphon pisum. The sequence continues at coordinate 46,074,054 of NC_042495.1, read as the reverse complement.
GTTTTAGTTGAGATATCACTCAATTTTCGTTGATATCTTTTTATTTCGGAAACACATATTGTTTTTACAATTTTGTTCTAAAAAAAAAATAATAATTTTATAGAATAAATGTATAAATTGTTTCCATTGGTTACAGATTTTAACAGTAATAGTAGAATTAGTATTTTTATTTTTTTTTATATTGATTGCCATTAGTTGTTTCCCGTGATTATAATATGTGGCTAGTTTTCGCATGTTTCATTGCCTATGTGTGTGCATTTTAAGGCGCTCTTTTATTTTTATACTATATAACGATGGATCGCCCACGCAGCGCGTCGCTATTGTGACGTTTGATAACTCATATAATATTATAATATTAATAATAATAATAATAATAATAATAATAATATTGTATACCTAATATAAAATATAAATAACAATATTATTAAACGTAGTGCGAATGAATTATATTTTAATATTCAACCTCGAGACAAGCCAAACATGAAGACTGGATAATATTCTATATTATTATACGAACGGATGCCCCAACGTCGGATTAAAGTTAGTAAGACCACGTTGGTTGTGTGTATATTGGTAATCGGACGGAAATCCTCGGCTAATCCCGCAGTAGTGTATTCCCAATAGAGGGCTGGATCTATATAACAACGCAGTGATATTAACGAAAATCATATATGTATATGGACTGCTTTCTCGATCCCACTTCATATTATTATTCAGTAGAAACATAAATCCGTGGCAGCGGATTACGCGGTTGGGTCAATAGTATATATTATTATGTACAACACGGTAAAATGAAAGTAATAATTCGTGTGTTCCTTACTTTGGTATTAAACGATATAATGACGCGATATTATACGAATATGATTTACTTAATATGTGTACATTTTATACGATCATTACGATTATAATAACGGATTCTTTATATTTTATCCTGAAAAATATTTAATATTTAAGTGGTAGGTACCTACCTTAATTTACTAGTCGCTACCTAAAATACCTACAAATAAAATCGCAGTAGGTGACTTGATTCCTGAGATCTACTTTATGTATTAGTTGATTCCCGGGTCATTATTAAGTATGTATGAGTTGATTTCTGGGTCATCAAGAGGTATGTACGATTTGATTCCCGGGTCATTATGTCACGGTATACTAGCAATCATATTACCAGATACTAATTTTTAAAAACAATATGTTATACATTTTTACCGAATAACTAAATTTTTTTAATAATAATTTTTTTACTAATCATTTTTAACAAAAAATTGAATGATTTTCAAAATATGAAAAAACTAAAAAGAACAATATTTTTGAGAAACTTCTCAGAAAACTTTCTCGTGGGGATTCTTAGGATAGGCTAATAGGCTGAATATTTGACTAAATATTGAAAATAATATATAATGACCAGGGAATCAACTCAACGGTATCAGTGCAGGTAAACAGGTCGGTAAATGTAAGTTGCGTCCCAAAAAAAAAATATTCCGATAACAACATACGAAAGTTGCGACCCGGTATTTCTCAGGTACATACGTAAGTTGCAGCCCGTGTTTCTATCATGTATACGTTAATCGCGTCCAACGGAAAATCCGTAAAACTAACATTTATGTTTTTCATTTTTATTGATGTCTGGGTAATAACGACTAGTATCAAAAGAATATATCCGGTTCTCTATCTGTTAAATTGTACTGTAGTAACATTATAACGATGAACAGATATAAGTTCACCGATAACCGTTCTATACGAGTGCACGTCAACATTTTTGAAAATGAACGTGATAAATTTTAATACAATGCAAAGTGAAAAAAATAAATCATTAAAAGTGATTGCTGGTCATAAGTTTCGTTTTAACAAGTTTTTAATAAATTATGTTGGTGTTGCACCGGCAAAACGTGTAAGTGTTTTCCAAAATTAAATAGTCTTATTGATAATGAAATTTAAATTTTTAATAAACATTACCATAAGCCATTACCAGAAATTACGTATTAAAGTACTTTAACTAGACAAAATATTAGTAAAAATTTAAAACGGAAAGCAGTTGATGAAATGTTTATTAGACCATCAAAAATATTGAATTTAAGGCAATTAAAGGTGAAGACTTTTTGTTAGTGAATAATAACAAAACAAATATATTAGGTTTCTCGACAGTTCGTAATTTACAAGCTGTATGCAGCTTGAACACGATATTTCTAGACGGTACTTTAAAAAGTTGCCCAAAATTATTTTATCAACTCTTTACTATTCATGGTGTGTTAAATAATAATTATATCCCACTTGTTTATTTTTTACTGCCATCAAAGTCAACTATTTTTTATACTGATGCATTTCGACATTTAGTAGAAGAATGTAGAAAAAGTACCCAGGACTCAACTCCTACGCAGCCAATCAAATTACCTACATGATAGTTTATGATTGTCAAGTGACAGATATACTTTGTTTTACTATTCCTGATATTTTAATTCTTCTTCAATTTTATTTTATTTAAAAATAATTCTCATATCACAATATGTACTGCAGTTATCTAGATTTTATGAAAAGGTGTGTAATAAATACGTCTTAGAACATGAAATAAATATGAAATTAAATGTTATATATTATACTAATTAATAATTATATAAAAACTATATATTTATGAATGATACAATTTTTGAGTAAAGTTTTTTTGGAAATTAATAATTTACTTTATTTATTAAAATTATTTTTTCTAACTTGTCAAACATTCATTCATCAAAAAAACTAATATGATAAGTTGTATAAACAAAATTATCTTAATTTTCTAAATTGTATAGACATCACATAATATAAAATTATACTATACAGGTAGTTATATTTTGATTGAAATCAAAAATTTGTTCATTTAATGTATTAGTTCTTTCGTTATTTTGTTGGATTTTCAATTCTATACAATACATATAATATATAATATGTTCTAATTATATAGCTTTCAACATTTACTTTTCAACACCACATTTTGTGGTGTATTAAAAATTGTCACTGGTCTTACTTTTTAAGCTTTAGTTAAAAATCATTAAAATAACATTAAACACACAACTATTCTGAAAGTTAGATAACGTGTAATCTGGAACACTTTAAGCAATCATTTCTGTGGTAAATTGTAACTACCTATTAAAAAATTATCTAATTTTAAATCTTTTTTTCTTTATCTTTATATCTATTTAAAAAATTGTATCTTTAAGCACCATTTTATAGTGGGTGATTCATTTAGAGTAGACACTTATTCTTTTTAAAAACAAGCGTTCAAGAATATATATTTTTTACATTATTCATTTGAATTTATTGCAAAACAACATTTTTTTTAGACAACATATATTTTTAATTTAATATTCCACAGTAGATTGGTAGTCTGATTATTTTTAATTATAAAAATAGAATTTCAACAGAGTAATATTACCTGGTTATAGTTATTTAAGTTCGGATTAACAAAGTAGCAGACAAAGTCTAACAAAACATATTTGGAGTAACCTGTGGTACTTAATTCCGCTTATCTGAACTTAAAATACGTAATTGATTTTAATTTTTAAACGGTCGAGCCCTTTTTAATACATACAAGCAATATACATCAATTATAAAGTTCAATTTACATATAAACACATTAGAGATCAAACGTTAATTGAATAATTTTCAAATCATTTCCTTCACCAAGTCAACACTCGTCAGTGTGTTGTGAGAATCGTACTTGCCGGTGTCAGTGTATAATAATGTTATACAATATTATATTGCTTTTATAGGACTCAGATATGATTTGAAATGAAAATACTTTAAATTTCTTGGTTTATTATCTTATTGAGACTGTACAGTGAACAAAGGTAGACAACCAAACCAAAAATACCTATTGAATTTAATAAATGATTTTAATTTAAAAAAAATTTAAATCACAATCCCACGCGTTCGCATCAATAAATAGAATATTTTTAATTTGTTCAATCTGTATAATATATTTTTACAATAAGCACAAGGGAAAAATAATCAGGCATTATTGACTTGATTGAAGAAACTATTCTGTATCTGTAAACTGGTCTCTATGATTTAAAAAATAAATAAATAAAAAATATTAATTAATATAAAATATACATGGGTACACTTGATATTTATTTTAATTTTTTCCCCGAAATCCAATATTAAATCAAGTTACTTCACTTACCTATATATATATATACATGATTTCAATATTATCTCTGTCAAATGTTTTTCTTACCTACATACATAAAAGTGCCTACATACATGGGCGGATAGGCCTACCGGGAAACCGGGAATTTCCTGGTGGGCCCCCCCTTCGTATTTCAGCAATGGGGCCCTTTTTTGGTTAACGCAATAACTCATTAATATTATACAATTACAACAGGGGCGCCATTTCAGTTTTTTTTTAAGGTGTGCAAACAATTAAAGAGGCCAATTTTTTCCCACCTCCAGGCCAATCGTTAAAAAAACGTTTCTAGTGTTTTCAGTTTTTCATTACAGATTCATTACAGTATCAAAAACATACTTAATAAAAACATATTTTTATAGTTAACACATTGCATTTTACCGTTCATACATTCTGTGTATATACTGTATATAGTGTATAGTAAAGATATTTTTAGATAGAATAGATGCATATTATTATTATTATGTCTTTTGTCTATCAGTAAGTAGTAGCCACTTACCATTTACACATATTTATGTGTGCCAGTGGATAAAATGATACCGATATCAATTTATCAATTATCAAATTAAAGAAGACAATATTATAATATTATTTATGATTATCAGTGAATAGCTGCGGTGCATGCATAATTAAAGGCCATCTGGCCATAGTATTAATTAGGCCTAGGCCAATTGTGGACAACAAAATTACAGGGTGTGCAAGTGCACACCCGCCCCCCCCCCCAAATTTCTTTTTTTTTCATGTGCGGGCCCCTTTTTAAAATTTCCCGGTAGTCCAAAAATGGCCTATCCGCCCATGCCTACATAGGTATGTATACAACAGTAACTACAATACTGTGCAATCGAAAACCAAGTTCGTTTTTTTCGTAGATAGTTTTTGCAATATTTTATAGTCTACAGCTACAGTTGTAGACGATAATATTTTATCAATACGCACCTACCTAGATAGTATTTAAAAAAAAAATTGTTTATACGTTTTTACACAACTGATAAAATAAAAAAATAATTATTAGTGTTGCTTCGTGGCGGATAGGATATGTGTTTTAACTTTTCATAATAAAGGGTTTGAACATTATTGAGGTCAATTTTGCAAACGAGACCAACTACAACTCCAGCATAACGGAAATAACAGATAGTCGTATAATTATAGCATTGGGTAATTATAACTCCGGAATTGTTTTTACATACGTTCAATAAATACAAAATTGATTTTTTAATATTACATTTGATTCATAAATACTGAAATAAAAATAATTGCATTGCATTTTCAGAATAATCTTCAAATAAATAGCACTGGAAATGCATAATATATTTAATTAACAATTATGTAATACAATATTACTATCCTAAATAAAAAATCTTTTGAAAATCCACAGATTTTAATCTTTAGTTTTTAAAGACAGACAATTTTTAAGCTCTAACAAGAAATATTGAATGTATTATTATAGCATCGAAGCGTTTTAAATTTACCGAAAAAAAAATAACAAATAACAGACCAACTTAGAGATTCAATATTTTGTATTCTTAATTCAACCATTTTTTTAAAAAAAATATTAATATTTTAACTATTATAATAATTTTCATAATTTCTGTTAAATACATAACCACTGTACAGTCGGTTTACATTGTTTAGAGTGTTCCTATAATATATTATATAGATTTTAAAATAATTGGACGTTATGTATAGAATAGCGCCACGAACTCGAAACCAAACGATTCTTATACGCATTCATTATACATTGTACTGTCACAGAGGTGATTATAAAAACGTTTTTCCACGTTTGGTTGGAAAACCATTATCAATTATAATTGTATTATGGCCGATTGATAATGATATTTGTTAGTCATACATTCAGCCATTCAGGCAAAACCGGATTAAGGGCGCACAGGGGCCACACGTATGCAAAGGACACAATATTATCATACAGTGTTGGCAGATTGAAATTCAATATCTGACTATTCATGTGGGACTCAAGAAGTCTTTTATTCCTGGCTGTCATTAAGATTTAGTCTTTTTACAGACTCCTTCAATATAAATACGAATTTGTAAAATGATTGTCATGTTAGAGTTTTTAGAATGGTAAACTTATTATGAGTTATGCATAAAACGTTAAAAATTCAAGTTCTATAACCATGGTTTTTAAGTATAAAACGAGGTATGAGATTATGGTTCACGTGACGCAAAATGTTTGTATATGTCAGAGTGTGCTGCAACGTATCGGGTGGCAAAACCGAAGATTTTCAACTAAATTTATTTTTTTTTTGCTTATCTTATAACACGTACAATATCTAAAATACAACTATAGAAATAACACAATAATTTTCAAAAAGGTTTTATTTAAAAGGCTATTCTTGGGATCTAAAAAAATTAACTCTTGGTCAAGCATTTTAACGAAAATTTGAAGTATGAAAAAAAAAGTATTGAACAAATAGTTTTTTTTATTAATCTTTGAGAAAATCGGCGAGTTTACCGTTAAGATAAATGGGGATTCTGTCACCTTCTAAAATGTTGACATGTTGTAGACGTATATAGTAATAACAATAAAATGTGCATTTGGTGTACTTCGAGTCTCAGACCAATTTTAACGGACAATGAAAACAATTATTTTACAATATTATGCAGAATGTATAAATTATATTTGTTTAGAGCCTGCTGAGATCTTAAAGAAATTACTGGTAACGTAGACTATTTATGGACTTCCAGAGTTTATTCCAAGCTCATATTTTATAAGAATATAATAATATGCTTTTAGGGATTCACAGACTTCACAAGGTACGTACTTTTTCAACTTTTTACATGTTGTTAATCAATTGATTGTCAATCAATGACATTTTATTTCCTGACTTTTAAAGCAATTCATTTTGATTAAAGAACAAAATGTGTAGATTTTACAGTCAACCGATCTGCAAATTGTTCAACGATTTATAATTAAGTATTGTACCAATTTAAAACAGAATGAGGCATTTTTAAGGTCGTATTGACTTGATTGTTTCTTGTAATAATTGTTTTTGCCGTAACTCGTGGAAAGACACGATATCATGTACCTACTTTAAATTGCAAGGCGTACTCGATAGGCAATAAATATAACTGCAAGCAGAGTTTTCTTTCTTGTATCTATTATAATAAAAGGAGCGAAAAATAATAATTTTACAATAAATCAATAAGTCTTCAAAAAACGTTTATTGTCCGCCAATAAAACAAAAAAATTTATCATCGATTTTTAACATGCGGACAGTTGTTTTTCTATCTTCAAAGCGATTATATAACAAAGTACAATAACTGATATGCGGTTTAGGCATTTACCCCGTTTATTTACATGCCCTACTTCACCTACGTGAATTAATTTCACGCCGTGAACGTTTATTGAATACAATTAATTTTAAAATTCACGGTTCAAACCGTAATTTTATTAAATCACAATATAATAAGCTCCATATCGGTCTAATCCGACTGCTATACCCAGTACACGTTTAATTGATTTAGTTAGGATTTGTTTATTTTTTCATTCATTGGCTCGGAACTTGATGCATTTGCATCTTTTATTCTAATTCTTACATTCGGGTCTAGCACTTATAGAAGTTCGATATAATATGTCACGCAGGATTCAATAGTACACATTTCCTTTTTAAATTTTTTCGGTATTTCTTGGTTGAAATATAATTTTTTATAAATGTATGTAATTTTGTTACCTCCCTTCGTTCACGAAAAAATCGTTGTCAGTGTACCTAGCTAGTGGATTTGTGAAATTAGTTGACCTAAATGGGCAACCACAAATCGAAGATTATATTTAGCACTTGGTATATATATTATTTAACGTGGTTAAAGCCAGTTACTTCAAAATACATTTTATAAAATGTAAGATCTTAAAGATAAAGATACATCATAATAATTATTAATACTATAATATTCAACAAGCTTGCAGCAATATTATCAAATATTTTATATAACATGTGCACTAAAATCGATTTTATGTTTTTGTATGTTTTTACCACTGCATAATTAAAAGGTTAACCAGATAATTAATTTGAGTATTATCAACAACTCGGTAAAGGAAAATATTGTTGAAGTGCATTTAAAATTGTGTTACGTCGTGATGGTTTTAACCCCCCTGGTATTATTATTATAGTCATAATTTAATTATTATTATATTATAGTAACATAACATACCTATGTTAGTGTCAAATATATTATATCACAATACAATTTCATTAATATTTATTATATTTTTTTTTATAAGTATTATATAGGTATTAATTTTAATAGGTACTATAATATGAATCCAATAATGTAGTAAATGTCAATTTACAAAATGATATTGTTCATACATATGAATTATATAAATTATTAAATGAATGTTTGAAAAGGTTATAAGGATAAAATGAATTCAATAAAGATGGTCATTTCACAATGATAAATATTTTGATTTATTATTTTGCATATTATTATAAATATTACAATATTATTAATAATGTATAATAATTAATAGTCTATTCACTGTTTATAGTCAATTAAGATTTTCCAGTTTTCACTTTAAAAAAAAAAAACACAAACAAAAAATTAGTACAAGTGAACAATGAAAATTCTTATTGAACTTTTTTTTAGATTTCATTAAACTTACAAACTAATCGTTAATAAGTTATTAACTTTAATAATAATATGACTTTTAAGACACTTTGTATTTAATTGTACTCGTTACGCAATGTACAACTGCAAGTCAACAACCGACACGTATTATATATAAGTACCAAGCGAAAAGTATAGAATCGTCGTTGAATATAAACCAGCAAAATAAAGTACAAAGTTATTATATTAAAGGTAATGGTTAATAGTATATTAACATTATAATATATTGTTGTGCAGAAGTAAAGGATGTACACGGACATGGGCCATTCGCGTTTGGATTTCGATTAAACGATTGCGCCCACATTATCACAGTTTCGTTTGAAAATAAAAATCGGTTAAACACGATATTCGTCTGTTATAATATAATATGGCTAGGAACACGAAACGATTTATCGCAGCGAAATCGACGAGTGTAAAATCGAAAGATAAAAAAAAAAAAAACAAAAAAAAGTGTCAACGTCGGAACGTATAAACACACGCGCGCATAATATTATATTATAATAATTTTACCAGTACGAGGGGTGATTATATTATCGTGAACCTATAGGCAGTGTCTAAGAAAATATATGAAAAATTAACAAAATAATTATTACAAAAACGATTTCTCACGATATCGCAATCGGTAGCCCTAGGTGTTCACGATAGAATAAAAACTCTGTTTTTAATACTGCTACGCATGTGTAGAATAACGGTATGCGTATAACGAGTACGAGTCCAGCGGCTTGAATATTATATAATATATAATATTATAACATTATTAGTTAGTTTGGCACATTGTGGATCGCGTGGTATCCTGATTGTAAACCTAACTTTGTTAAAATAATAATAATAATAATTGTATTATTATATCGATAAGCTCCCGTACAATCAATGGCGATGTAACGGTCATCGATATTTAGTCTGTTTCACGTGTTTAATGTATTACCTACCGTATAAGTATAATATATTATTATATGAATATAGTATAGTTAGTAAAAATTAATAAAACAATTAATCAATATAATGACAATCAAAATAATAATAATATGTCGCGTGAGTCGTAGTGTGGGCGATATAATATATGGTTTTACATATATATATATATTATATATTATAATGAGCTGCGTACGGGCCACTGTTAGAGGGGTGGGGAGAGATTAGGGAGGGTTCACTCGACATAATTTATTATATGACGTATAGTACGCGTATTATTGCACCTGACCAGCTGGGACACACACTAAACAATGTGCCCCGTCGAAATAATAACAATAATAATAATATATATAGTAATAATAATAATAATCATAAAATTAATAATCGTACAAAACGAAAATCGAAAAAGAATTGCAAAACAATTGCTGGAACAGTGTTGGGTCGGGGGGAGGCAGGGGCTATCGAATATGTATGAGGTACACATTATTTAGTATTTATATATATATATATATATATGCGAGTACAGCAGAGGGTAAATTCTCGCTATATAAAATTATTTATATATATATTATATTGTCTGCAGCTGGCGGGTGTGTGGGTGGTTTTCGTTCATCTGTAAGTGGCGTCGTTTTCATCCGAGTCGTGGAACCATTCTGCCGCAGACACTGTGCGACCACCGAACATCCTCCTCCGGCCAGTCGTAGTGGCGTGCGTGCTCGTGGCGGTGGTGCGAGATCCGTCGAACTCCGTCTCGGCGGAATACGACTGCTGTTGCTGGTGCTGATCCTGCTGTAGCTGCTGTTGCTGGTGACGTGGACCACGAGTTGACCTGAACGAAGACCTGGGCGTGTGGTCTGGGCTGCTCAGGTCATCTCCGTCCTCGTACGACCGGATCCGGAGTCCCCAGTTGTTCTCTGTGAACTCGGATGCGGAGCGAGCCAGCGATGGTTGGCTGAGTGACCGGACAAGACTGCCGCCGTCGTCGTCCACGTAATAAGACGAACCACCCCGGCGGTACTGGTACTGGTGCTGGTTCTGCTGGTAGTTGTAGTTGTACGCCGAGCTCACGTCACTGTAGTTGTCCGGAATTTCCGGTCGTCGGAAGTCCACCATCATCTCGCTCATCGACCTGCGAACGCGAAAATAAAAACACATCAAAAATTACTCGATTTTGTAATATCATTATACGATTTGGAAACACACACGCACGCAAACATCTCTCTCTCTCATCTCTGTCTCTCACTGATTTACATTAAACGTAACTTTGAAAAATGGACCTATGTGTTATAGATGTATATGAACGTGTCCTACATCGTATATTTTGTGATTGTAGATAATATTACTATTACCATACGATTGCTCTACACTCAAAGAGCATTTTAAAAGATTCAAATAAATGGTGAAAAGCTATTAACGCTTCTAAATATTCTTAAACATATAATTTTGTCGTACAAATATAAAACAATTACCCTCTTTCCGAACCAAAACCTACTGAACAATAATTAGAGTCAACATAACCATCTTGAGAGGATTTTGGGGTTGGGAAATGAGACAGGATTGGAATTTTTCCATAATCGAGATAATGACATGATTTGTTCGGTATTATATAATGTTTGCGTGATAAGTAGAAATTACCATCTGCTTAAATTATATTATTGTTATTTATGATGACTACTATAAGAGATTCGGCAAACTATACATTAAAAGTATCCACCATCGTCTATTTTTTTCAAATTCTGTAAAGGGTTTGTTCAAATTAAAAAATAATAATAATACACTGCTAACGTCTGTTATAAGATTCTATATACATATCACTATAAATTCGATTTTTAATACACAAACATTTATGCATCTTAAAATATACCTATTTATAGTTTATAATTATAATGTGTTCGCGTCAGGTTATCTGTTATCACGTATCGATATGCATTAATTTTTATAAATCTTTCATATGCTATAGAGTATAGTTAATTCGACCAATAAATTAAAACGAAACCTTACCTTTTAATTGCTAGCCACGATAAATTAGCCTCAGGATGTGACCGTGAGTTGGAAAAATAGATCGTTAACACATAAATCATTCCTAACTACAAAGTTTGACTGTAAATTTTGCTGAATTAATCATATCTCACGTACGGTCCAATAGAACACAAAAGAATATTGTTTCATTTCTTAAGATATTTAAAAAAACATAGTTAAATCAAACTTTAATTGTATTACAACCACGCGATTTTGAACTAGACGAGTTATCCACAAAATGTATACACTGCCAAATGTCATTATCACTCAGTGTGGCGATGTAAAGTCAAATACTATGCACTCAATATCTTACCTGACATCCATGTCGGATTTGAAGCTCGATCTAGATGTTCTCCTGGATCGGGCTGGTCCCATTGGGCCATGGTCGTCGACCGCAGTCAACGTCCTCACGCTAGACCCACCGTCAGAATCGTATTCGTAGACGGTGGGTAGCGAGTTTCTTCTGGTTCTGGCCCCTTCAAACTCGGTCTTCTTCTTGGTGTACCTGTTGGATGACCCAGCGGCCTTCTGGTCGTAGTGCTGTGGCGGTGCGATCACGCGTATGATAACGTCCCACTTTTCTGGTTCAAATATCCTCTCGTACTTGGGATCGCTGCGGATGCGCTCAAAGTCCTCCCGAACGGTTGCCTCAGTGATGAGCTGCCGGAGCGTCGACTCAGTGGTTATAATCTGCCGCCATTTACGTTTGTCGTCCAGCGTCAGTGTTTGCTCGACCCTGTACCTGGCGTTGGGTTCCAGCTCCGGTTCCGGTTCCAGGACTCGGACCAACGATTCCCAATTGTCTGGCCTGGGCACAGGCACGTCCATGGTGCTTAGGTACCTGATGTTATTCTCCTCAGAAGTGGCTGCTGCTGACATCATGTTGCTATTGTACGACTGAATCCTGGACTGGCGATCGACGCCAGCCGGCGGATAACCAGTCACCGAAGACGCCTCGGAGTAACTATCCCAATCCGTTGCCGTGTCTTCACCCGACTGTGGGTACAACGCGTCTGGGTTCGGGTAGTTCTTGATGGTCACGTCCCAGCTGGCCGGCGGCGGTACTGGTCGTGGCTTGTACTCAACCACCTCGCGGCGATGCCGTTCGATATCCTCAATTGTTTTCTTCTCGGTGATCGTCTTCAGGAACACGTCATCAACTGTATGTGACGTGATTTCTGGACGTTTGGTCGGTACCACAGGTGGTTCGACGACGTCCATTTGCATCTCGGTCGTGTACTTGGACGTGGTGGCATACCGATGGTTGTTGTCCATTGTATGCAGTTGCACCTGTGGCGGGGGTGGCGGCGGTGACCTTCTTATATCATCATTGGTAGCCATCACGTTCTCCTCCGTCCTATACCATTCGGTCTCGTCTCTGTCCTTGCGCACCACCGTCGAGTACACCGGTCGATACCGTTCCTCGGCCCCTGCCGTCGTCGTGGTTGTCGACATCGTCTCGTCCTTTTCAAGGATGGTGGTCAGGTTCCGTTCCAACGCCGCCACGCTTGCCTCAGACTCGGACGGTGGTGGCGTAGGGCTGGGCGTGGGCGGTGGGGCCCGTTTCACCCGGAGCTGAACGTCAAACTTCGGTTGGACTGGTGGTGGCGGTGGCGTGATGGTCGGCGCAGGCAAGTGTTGATACCGTTCTCCGTAGTATTCTTGCTGGAACGCCCGATTCTCGTATGATCCACCGGAACTTGGTGACCGTCTCAAACTGCGACCGTCCACGTCTTCCGCTTCTGAGTGTCCAGAACTGGGTGATTCGGACGGATAGTCACTGGGCAGCGTGTCGCCAGCGCTGACCAGAGCCATTTCCGAACCAGAAGAGCTGTCCAGGGTCGGGGCTCGAGCCCGTGGTATCTTCAGGCCATCGAACATCGACAAGCTGGAGTCAGACAGTTTATCAGACCCAACAGACGATAGTGGGTGCCGGCGAACTACCTGCACTTGCTGGTTGCGCAGGCAGTAGTACGAACAACCAAGACCCAGCAAGACCAGTGACAGGAACAATATGCCGCAAACGATCAGCAGGATCTGGAAACCCTTCAGTGGTGGTTCCAGTGGAGTCGACGGTAAATCAATGCTACACGAACAAAAAAAGACAAGTTGGATATTTGCGTTTGGGTGAATGTATACACAGTATGTCTAAAGGTGTGCTAATTGAGTGGGAAGGGGCATTGTTAATCATTAAAATATACATTTATCATTTGAATCCTTGAAAGTACCGAATTTAAAAACAGTTCGTTATATATTTTTATATCATTCGAATATATGCATTATAATATAATGCACGTTGCACCTAACCTTTAATTATGTAGATACGTTTTTACATAAATCCTTGGACCAAAAAAAAAACGAAATATTATAATAATTGTTATTATCAGTAAGTACGTATACTTCCCGTCAATTTTGATTCTTTAAGATAAAGCACTCGACACATAAATTATTATTGTATTGGTATTAAATTAGTTTTCGTTACATTTCAATACATTTTTAATTTATAAAGATCAATAATTTAATTAAAAATAATGTCGAGTCAGTTGTATTAACTACCTGTATTATACATTAGGTATTATTATATAACCTTGATCAATGTATAACTTGAATATTATACAGCCGATGTCTGCTTTCAATGACAATACTATGATGTTTATTTTATGATATGAGTTCGTATAAATATTTATGATTTTAGAAAAAATTATGAAAAATTATATATAAGTACTAGTTATTATACACCAAAAATACGTTAACGCTTATATTCACTTACATTTTGTTAGGAATACCAGCCGGCGGTGGAGCGATGGGTGGTGGATACCTGCACACTATAGTTACCACTTCGTCACCGTCCATTTCTAGGAAGGGGTGGAACCTGACTACGATGTTGTTGGTAAAAACTCTTTGTGGATCCTAAATTGATAAAATACAAAACAAAACATCGATTTAAATTAAAGATAGAAGAAAATAATTTAATTTTATAATTATATCGGATATTCTCCCACGCACTTGTCTTGTACCGCATCCTTTTAGCGGCAAGTCGATCCTGGCCGAGTTGTTACCTTTTCCAGTCACCATGCAAGCGCTGCTCCGGTCGAAGTCCGCGTAAGCCCTACCATAGAACGGTTCTTCGAACTTGAGTTCAATCTGAAAACGAAGCACGGACCAATGTAAATTAAAATGTAATGTACGTCGAAACAATAACCATATTTTAATATTGCCATTAACGTATTATATTATTTATTATCGTAATACTATATTATATATGATGTGCACGGCTAACCTGCATAAATCCGGCGGCACAGTTTAGCGCCGCTTTGGTCCTGTTCAGAAATATCACTGGCGACAATTCGTCCAGCTTGGTGACCTTGCCGTCCAGCACCGTGGACTCGGGCAGGCCCCGGTCTGGACTCGGGAAATCGATGCTGTTTTCAACCTGATCGTAGTTCGACTGGGCTACGGCCGCCGTCGCCAAGGCCGACGACAGCAACAAAAGCCGTAGTGGCAGTGACACGTCGCCGTTTTTAGACATTTTCAGTCCTGGAAAAATAATAACATCCAGAATATCAGTTTTTTCTGCAACTCATTCGTGATTATTAATTTAAATATATTTATACATAAACGCAAATCTTTGATTTGCGAGACGATGCTATATATTATAATAATAATATTATTTACACGCCTGGCGCGTTAAGGTTGTTTTATTCGCGCCAACGCGCCTGCCTATACCTTGTCGAACCGCAGTGATAAACACAGCGAGCAACGCAAGTCGAAAGTGAAACGTCTATCTTGTCAAGGGCGGATTACTGTTTACCATATATATATATATATATATCTCATGATTTTTACCATTCACTGGAGCATATACCGCCGCGACATTGCACAACGCTCCGCGCACATCCACCCACCGTTCTACCCGACGCTGTTAAAAATACGTGTCTGTGTGTACACACGATTTCATGCGAACTGTTCCACCCGCCTATATCCTTGCACACATACGTCACACACACATACACACGACTTACACACAGTCGTCGACAGTTTGACTACCTACTCCGAGAGATGGTGCAGTATGGGTGCTGCCATGCAAAGACGCCCTTTCGAGGAGGACACCGTGATCACGAAAACGAATCTTGAGATATATACCTACCATAACTTATTATAATGCTTATATTAACTAGATTATTCTTGTATTGTATTATAGTGGGTGTGTACTGTGTATGCTACTTTGGTAGCGATCGCGTGTGAACTATAACATTTTTAAATTTGCACGTTTTTGTTTTTTTTTTTTTACGACTTATTAGATTTATTGCCGAGAGTAAGCTGTAAATTAATTTCACGACTTTACAAATAAAATATCAAAAGTGTTTCTAAGGCCGTATATTTGCGTGCTTAGAGATTTTTTGATTTCAAGGGCATATTTACAGCTTTTACGATTTTTCAGTCCATTAAATATGCTGTTTTCCGTGCATATTTTTGATTTTTACGTGCAGAACTAATGCGTTCTTACACCTTTAAATTGAAGCTTCTAACCATATAGTTGTCAGTTATTACAAACCGTCGAGTACTTTACACAACACATTATAATATATTATTAATTTTATTAATTTGTTTTCAACACAGTACCTAATGGCGATGCAATCGTTACTCATTGATCGTTATAACTCTGTCAAATTAGAATTCTTGTCCGACATCGCTGTGTCAAAAATCGGATTGTGTAGACACGAATGTCAAAATCCCATCAATAGCAAGTAATATTATTTTTCTCTTACAAGGTGTAGTTAAATTCGATTAAGAATCGTTCAGCAATACTGTTTTTAAGACGCAAAAAATTACAAGCAGCACAATAGACTTTTTCGATCGGATGACTGTAAAACACGCGTTAGTATTAATAATATATATATTTTACGATAAGACAACTACATCAAACGATGGTTGTACGATGGAAGCATTATTCACACGGTCATATCGATTTCCGAGTATGACATTTAAACACCAAAGTTCTTACACCACGCACAACTAACGACAGTTCCAGTGTGATTGTAATGTACGTGCAAATTGGAGGGGGGGCGTGCGATTTTTTTCCGTCGTCGTTATGCTCGTGAAAATCTTCCACGACAACTGCTTTAACGATACATCAGGCGACGCATTTTCTCATCGCATTTATATATGTCTAGTCACCGAAAGATAATTATAAACTCGTTTGGGCCGGCCTTACAATAATATTATTCTTATTTTTACAATATTATATTTACCTACGCGTAATTCGAGGGGGGGGATGGGGGTGACACGAATGACGGTTAAGGCTAGAGGTGCAGCGTAACAAGTTGTATATTATGAAGAAAAATAAACTATATTAATATCATATGCACAATGTACCATTATATATAATGCATTGACGGTTTGATAACGCTTATGAGTTTGCATATCGAACTCTACATCGACTGCCACGACGAAGTACGCATATATACTAGGTATGTATAAAAGCAGGTTTTCAAAAAATGAAAAAAAAAATGTAAAAAACCGCACTTAACCTATTAATATATTATTATTATGATATCGACCGACGGTATATAGACGAGCGCCACGTCCAAGGACCTCCACCTCCCGCCCATCGACGGAGACCGCCGCACAATACGCTCACCTATGTCCGCAAAACCCAATAACACACGCGTCGTACACAACTAGTCGGGCACATCGTTCACGACTAATTCGTGGTGTTAGATACGCACGTACGATTCATAATGGTAATGATAATTGTCGGAAAGAAATAAATTGTGCGCGTGTATGGTTTTTTTATTTTTTATTTTACGACGTCCTATTCTTCTGCACACATATTATGCCTATAATAATAATAATATATTGTTATTGTCATTGCCACGGTCGCCGTGAGTACTGTAATATTAAATTTCGGTTCCACCGCCGACGATGCTACTGCTGCAGTTAAACGGTCGTCCGTGTACCTCGTAATTGCACAACATTATTACGATCGTAATATAATATTATTATTGTATAACGTGCAGTTTTACTACCCATCCTATAGGCAGTTTAGTGATGCGAACGTCTAAATGCATAATGTACGTATAGAATACCGACCGCCTGTTATAACAGTAATTACATATTATTTATTGTACTAATAATTATTAGTAGTTTCATCGTACATAGTACCTACATATATTATCCTGCAGCGGAAAAGAGACAAAGCATAGCTCGAATTCTATCCCCTTCAAACGCCCGAACGTTTATAGGTATAGGTATAATAATATTATTGTTGTTACCATTATTTACTCAGTTTTGTCATATTTCAATGATTCGATAAGTTCAGTATTCACCAATTTAATTCTATTAACCAACTATTTACCTTGTTAATTAGTAGTTGCGGTATACGTAATAATTTACTATGAATTATAATGTCTCATTTAATAATATTGAAATCTTTATATGGTGTAAGCATTTCGTTCATATACAACCGTCAACCAGAGTCCTTCGCAATGGCTTGCCCTCAATCGACGAATCCTGCGGGATATGCGGATACGTTTATATGCGTATAATGGATTTTCGTGTGGATCTCTGCCCCCTTTTCACCGATTTTATAAAATAAAAAAACAAAAATAAGGATCGAAGACCTCTTCTGACCCGACCTGCACCATTGAGGCGTCTTCGTGGGACCGAATTTCGTCGGCGACTGTGACAAATATAATGACAATAGTTGTATTTCGTATACATACATAATAATATAACATTTGTTCTATTAATAAATTATTATTAAGATAAGAAAATATATAGCTGGACGGGTGTAAGGAATAAAAAATTCACGTCAAACGTGGTCTTACGAGACCTTCTCGTATGGCCATTACACAACTCAATAATAAGCGGCGACAGCGTGTAAAACGTTCGATTTACACGCGGTCCTGCACCGATCTGTGGCCATCAACATTCGTGGTTTCGTCAACTATTCATAATATTATTCACTAATATAGTGTCGTACGCTGTACGCCTGTGGCCTGTACATTATAAACACTTCACTGTAACTTATAGGTACCTGTATAATACTACACCAAATGCTATTATAAAAAAACAATGATCATTCTATAAAAGTGAAAAAGCGTTCGTATGATATACCTAATAATAATAATGGTTCCTACACTGAATATATTATTTAATATATTATAATATAAACGTAATGATATAGCGATATTGATGCTGTAACCGTTTGAATATCTTACACTGTCTTATCTAATAAATCTGCATAGCATATGTATATATATATATAGATGTTTATTACCGGTATAAGTATAATAACATGGATAAACAGTTATCATAAATCGAAGCGTGACTGGCCCATAAAATGGAACTCTCTAATTCAATTTTACCACACTTACGCAATTATTCGCGGCCAGTCTTGGCCGGTTTCGGTTTCGTCTGAACCCTTAGGTTATTGTTATTCATTATTTCCTATATTTGACAATAATTTATTCTATTATTTGTAGGTCGGTCAGTCAGTCAGTCAGTCGAACCGTGTCACTTCCAGGGCACAGGGTACATAACAATTTTATGTGACTTATAGCTAATAACCGCACATTCTGATTCTTGAATAAACTTTTTTTTATCGCCCATAACATCAATCTGTACTGTTTTGAACTCTGCGCTAAAAACCTATGCCCGTGCTCCATGGTTATAACCTCTACATAATATTATGGTACCTACTTGCAGCAACCGTGTATCGAATAAAATGGTCACCTTTTTCGTTTGGTAAAAATAAAAATTTACCATTATATAATATTATATGTTGTAATTATATTATATAATGGTAAATGTTAATTTTTATTATATTATTAATATAATACGTTAATTGGTGCAATATGAACTCGTATGAATATTATGACAGAATATAAACGTCGTCTATCACTATCACGCGTCGTACAATATTACACATATATACTATAGTTTTATAACCATAATATTACATGGGTTGGTATGCCATTTATGTTTTTTGACTTTAAAACGGACAAATTCTATGGAAAAAAAAACACCTGGCCACGTTCCACATTATGTTTTACACGCATATCCGGATTTCTGTAGGAGCCTGGGGGTCAATCATTGCACTGTGATCCATTGAGTTATAGTCCAACCGCGTAGATACGTATATATTATAGATGTACCTAATCTATTATATTCGGACGCAGTGATTTTACGATACGTATAGACGTGCTCACAATAATCATACGAGTAATATCAAAAATCTGTCGATATCGTGTGTATTATGCAACATCATATTATATGCATATATTATTACGTATACTGCACGAACCCGTGCAGATGACGTGACCCTGAAAACGTCCTTGAGAATCCATAACGTTGTATTATTACGGTAAACTCCGTTTCTTGCTTATGATATTATAAATAACATTATTACATATTATACGCTTAGGCTATTATAGGTCATGGATGGACAAACACTAAACGGTCGATCGATGGCTTAAAAGTAGGTACGAAATTTAAAATATCTGTACACGCGCATATATTATAATCCCTATATTTTACTGACAATTTTATATCTTAATATATTTGCCTATTACAATAAGAATTTTTAAAAAATATTATCATAAATCGATACACTACCTACCAAATAATATACGAAAACGATTTTGAAAAAAAGTCCTGTTTTGTTTTGTTTTTACAGTGGTGTAACGAAACGCCTGAAAAAAATGCACTTGGGTATAACCTATTTTGATAAAAAATCAATTTTCGAAAAAAAATGATTCCCGTATACGACCGAGCTGAACACAATTTGCAGTCACAGACACGAGCTCGTGTTTCAGCTGATTATAATAGTACTGCATTACAATATATTATACCTTCACTATATATACGTGCAATATGTGATGTTAGCTCGAGGAAATCATGGTATTATATATATTATATCATTATTATATAATAAAATATATTATGTTCATTGTTCGTGATACGACAATAGTCAATATAATAATAATAATAATATATTATAACAGTTTTCCTCCCCAGGTGTATGTACAATAATGTCGTTTGTACTTTACTCCTGTAAGCTGGAACATGAACTTGGAGGCATAATAATATGTGTATGACGCTAGATTGATTTACGATGGACAATCGGTTGCGTGCAGGCATATTATATCATTATATATTATATTATGTAGGAACTGCTGCAGGTCTTGTGGACACAATATATGTATTGTTCATATAGGCATATGTCTGTTACCTATATTATACACTGTGATCACAATAATATATAATATTATTACCGTCGTTCTTTTCCTCGTTCTTGCTGCCAATAAACTCACGTTATGCAATGCCACAACGATTATATTTAAGCGATTAATATAATATTGTTGTATATTATTATTTAATCGATTCGCGCGTGGTAGGAGTTGACATCGTCGTGACATCGTCGTGACATCGTGCGTTACACACGAGTACACGACTAAACGAATTAAATAATAATATAGTAATATTATAATGATAATAAAATATAAATAATATCATTATGTGCGTTAAGGAACCAACAAAACGAAAAAAAAATGTTAAACGTCATCGGCACATACAGTTAAATAATATTTTATGCATATTATTATATATAGTGTATACCTTTCGAGTGAGTATAATATTATCGCGGCTTTTTATCACATCTAGAGAGAGAGAGAGTGAGAGAGAGACAATATTGTTATCACGATTCAAGTTCACGTATCTAATACCGCGGAAACTGTTGGAAAACGTCATGTCGTATTTCTTATTGTTGTTTTTTGTTGTTATTATCGTAGCCAAATGTGCAAATTCGTTATAGTATTTTACGATACGAAATTAAAAAAAACAACGACTCTCTTTCATATTGTATTAGTGTGTATTAGTGTATTGACGTGTTTAGATGCTTCGCGGGGCTCGCACGATTCCGTCTGTATAACATAATAATAATATTATGCGATTATACTTTGTATATTATATATTAAACGGTTTTCTCGTCACGTCGCGCGGGTATGTTACAGTATAATAAAATGCTTTGCCTGCGATACACTATGCGACAGCGCTGAGTTATTTCCATCGAGAGACGCGTCCCGAAAGACGACGAATAATTAATAATATATGCACCTATATATATACGCGTATGTCGCGCGCCGACGGTTTTTTCGTCTCGCCGGTGAGCGAATTTCCGGCGGTGCTAACGAGTATATGCATGAACGAAATGAGTATTCGTTATACGGGGTTTTTAGCAATATAATAATAATAATAGATTGGTATTGACGGTATTGACTGCATAATAAACAGGGTGTCTCGCCACGTTTGTGCTCGTCAACTACTTTTTTTCCAATTAATAATTCTTAAAACAATTTTTATGTTATTA
This sequence comes from Acyrthosiphon pisum, assembly GCF_005508785.2. Taxonomy (NCBI): domain Eukaryota; kingdom Metazoa; phylum Arthropoda; class Insecta; order Hemiptera; family Aphididae; genus Acyrthosiphon; species Acyrthosiphon pisum. The sequence continues at coordinate 46,051,969 of NC_042495.1, read as the reverse complement.
TTTATTATCATAGTTATATAGTTTATGTTGTTTACCCCATACAATAGCTCGTAATAAAATTATACTAACAACTAATTATTATTTTCATAATAGTACAATTTGAACTACTATAGTATAATATAGGTATGTTTAGGTACATTTAAATAAAATCTAAAATATCTATATATCCATTGAGGGTATTCGGTATCCGTTTTAATTTTGTAAGTTTTAAAGTTTAGGGTCGATGATATAGATGATAGATAAAATAGCGTTGATATCTGATCTTTAAAGAAGGCACAATATTTATTGTAACTGTAGTATGAGGATAAACTAAACGAACAGACATCCTGTACATCTATTACATCTTATAAAATATTTAGTGACGCGAGCAAACGACTATCATCCTGTTTCACCTGCAGCGAGACCTCTGCTCGGCGGCACGGGGCTTTTGACCCCAAAATAACAACCGTCGGATGAACGGGAGGAAACAACGATTGGTCTCGGTTACATGTTTTACATGGGAGGGTATTATTATATCAGCTCTCGTTGTGCTGCACGATCGACGTTGATGTAGAACGAGGAGAAGAATTACGGAAAAACGTTTCCCGCACTTCCCTAGCGGTCACGAGTCAATTAACCTAACCACTATACCACGGCTTTATAAAATATTAATATACTATAAAATATATGTTTAATATTAAATAATATCGTAGAATCTACAAGAGTCACCTCCGGTCGGATATAAGCAGACAAAAATATACTTACCTATGCTATGGGAGTGAAAAGGACCGCGCAAGTGCAGCGGCGTCGTTAACACCGCCGATAGCTGTTTGACAACGAGAATATAGTTTTCGAAGTTATAGAAGTTAAGACTTATATACTGAGACCGGAGTGGATGATGAGCAGTCTTCAAAATCGTATCGCCCAAAATCGGCGGATGAATTTAATCAGGTTAAAACTATCAACTGCTGCGAGGTATTATAATAATAATACGATACGATATATACTATATTGTCTGTATAAATACTATAATATCTAACAATATTAGGTATGCGTGGGTATACACTATATTCTACACTATGCCCGCGAGGGCTGAAAATGTAAACAACTTATACGAATGAACTACGTATTTTATATAGGGTTAATCAGCTAAAGACCTGCTGCGTAGGTATTTTTCAATATTTTAATTTCATAAATATGGTTATAAATTATAATATTAATTGGAAGTCAACAAGAAGTATAATGACTATTTTAGTGATTAAAATAATAATTCGAAATAGGCAGGCCTACATAAAAGTATGCAGCACTTTTTTGTTTAATGGAAAACAAAGTTTTCTATAAGTTGTAGTAATAATAATTGGGATACAGAGTGGCCGAGCACACCGGCGCCGGTCCAAATCCGTCCGCGGGCGTCATTTTTCTTCGGGCAAGTCACGGTATCCGGAGAGAAGTGCTGCCATCCCCCACCCGGACATGGCAGATACCTACAGGTGCCCACTAAAAAATCTACCAAACCAAAACACACGTGTTTTCTAAACATACAATTCCTCCCCTACAAACAAAAATAAACAGCTAATGGCCACAGTTGCCGGGCTTCAGGATCAATAAAAAAAAAAGTAATAATAATTGTTGTATTATATAATAGATTACGTTATTTTTAAATATTAATTTTAGAACTCTTTGGTATCATAATAATATATTAGTATTAGTGTGTTCAGCGAGAGCAGAGCGAAGATATACAAACGTAAGTGAATAGAATATTATGTGTAAAATCCTAGGTATTACTGCGCCCAATATGTACCTGCAAACATACTATCGCATAATATTTAAGTATCAATGACCAATGTACAAGATGTCTCGCAATGTTGGTGGAAAAACTCTGACATTCTGATCTGTAGGGATTATTTATGTTACAACTTAAAGATATAAATTATTGATATTCACTAATTTTTAAAATAATAGGTAATTATAGTATATTAGTATATATAGCCGTTTAGGGAAGTATAATTTGACTTTAAAATATTATGTTTATAGGCAGGTCATGTGCCTTAGGATAGAGATTAGAGGTGTGCATATTATATTTCGTACATATATAGGTATATATATAAAGCGGTCAAATGCGAGTACAAACACGGTGAATACCCTGCAGTACCCACACTGTATTATAATATTTTTATACTCGTCGTCGAGCTGCCGCAACATTGCAGCATAGCGGCGTTCGTTAAAGTCTCCGCCGGTCGACGACGGCACAGTCGGAAGGTTCAAAGATCGTTCGCCCGCGACCTACGCTTACGACGCGCTATATGCAGTACGCTCGGTGCAGATGTGCACATCCCGCGGCGGGCGTGCTCGCGTAATCGATCATCGGTCGGATGTATTATATATCTATCCTTCTCTAGACGAGGTCAGTACGATATGGGTTATTATTATTATTTTTATTATACATAATATATCATGTTTTAATTTATAAGCGTTTCGGGCCACGCGTATTCCAATTTATGATAATATGTTATTTTATCGTATAGATTAAACGAATCCGATCGCCGCGGTTCGTCGAATCATATAATAATCATATTATTATATATTATACGAACATATTAACTATATCGTTACGAAATTCAATTTTACATAATATTTTAATGGAATATTATCATGTTATTGTTGCTTTATACATTTCCCTCCTAAACTTTTCACCGACTCGCGACAACTTGGAGGTTGAACGTTTTGCGAATTTTAAGAGCGGCTGCAATTACGTTTAATTCTCTTTGTTAAGCACTATAAAAAAAAAGTAATAAATATCGCATACCTGCAATTAACACATAACAATACTCCTAACATGGACATTGGACACCGTATGTACATGTAAAATATGCAGCGCGTCGTCTCTATTTACAATTCATTCAGATTTAAATTCGAAACGCACACCATTTATACATAGTATTATATTACTATATCGCAACTATATATGTGACTTTAGGTATACGAATAACCTCGAAGTGTCTTCTTGAATATATATTTTATAATGCGATTCATTCAACGGATATTACGCACTTTAACGTAGGTCACACAAGCTTTTTCTCGATAAATCACTCGCGTGTCACGCAGGAAACAACAGTAAATTAAGATCAAAATATTTTGTCTTAAATATTACGCGTATCACGTATAAACCCCTTTATAATGTGCGATGTGATGCTTATCCCGTATCCGTCTTGTTGATATCTAAAGTCTATACGTAGGTACATATGTATACATATAATATTGAATAATATTTTTACTGTTTATATATTCGAAGATTTTATTTATGATCGTCTTCGGTGTAGATCTCACATTCGAGTAACATCATCTAAATAACGTGACTATAAAATATATTTAACATTCACAAGTCACTGAAGCACTATATAATGTAGTGTAGGTACATAAATCAAAAATTATGAATTCAAAAAAAAAAATAATGATAATGATAGAATTACATAATACATAGTAATAGCATACCCATGTAATATTATGACGTGGACGTATTCTTTCGAATTATAATTTAGTTCTATTTACCTTCGGATATGTGGAGATAGGATATTCGTGATGAATTGATCATTGATGGGTAAACAACAAAGACTATAAAACCATTATAATGTTGTCGTAAACCAGAAAAAAAATACTTTAAATATTATTAATGATATAACAACGCATAATAAAATGTATTGAATATATTTTCATCGTTACCCTTTTCCGATCTCATGAGCAGTGTACATTGTGAGGGTCATATGTGACTAACGAGTGCAACTGGAAATGTGTTGGGTGTGTGGTCACTAATAAACTATACATTTTAAAATTTTAATAATTAATATTAACTACAGTTCTCGGTAACTGACTAATCGAAAACGAAACACGGTTGTATACGCCCTGTGTACAAAAACCAGAATTAAAATATAGTCTGCAACACTATACATTAATGTTTCGTTCCATCGACGAGATAACATAATATGTGACAATATATTTTGTTTAATTCACAAAAACTACGGAAATTTTAATTAATTTATCCGAACGACACCGACTATAAGCACTAAGCAATGACATCTCAGATCACGATATCGTTAAATTCGGGTGTGCTATTTAAAAAAGGGTACTACCGAAGAGATATTATATTATTATATATACGGTATGAAATTATACGCAATTTAAAACGGCGTGTGACGCCACCGATTCTAATTTTACATGTCTGTCAAACTGATACGACCACTTTAATAAAAAAAAATTAAAAACGTTGCTAATATTCTAAAAATGAATTCACAAAATATTTTCGAAAGTTTAGAGAACACCACGTAACATGAAAGTGGCGTAACTTCGCAAGCGTGGGCTTCTACAGACGCTTTTAAAATTATATTATAATCAAGCCTCCTGCATCGCAAAACTTCTACGCACACACTTCTGGATCACACAAAGACGCCTGCACCTGTTTAAGTGATAACAATATCACGTAGCCGTTGTGTATGTTTTCATGTTTGTTACAATTTTTCCGTTTTACTCTTCCATTCGAGTGGGTCGTCGAGACCTCGGGCGTATATCGACCCCTTCACACTCGGCAATTTTCCATCAGAAAACGGTGCACAGCCAGTGGTTATAACCACTTGGTATACGGCGGCAAGTCATATAGATATTTAAAAGGTATATTATGTCATAGGATAAATGTGGTGTAACGATATTATTGTGATGGACTCGGTATACGGTATACGTTACCGCACTCAACGTTATTGAACGATACAGTAAATAATTATTGTAAATGATAATCACTGATTATTATTATAACGAGAGGGATTTGTTATTATTTTTTACGAACAATATAAATCGCCATGGTTCCAGCGGGGGGTATTCCTGTATACCTGCCTCCTGCAGTCGTCACAACCACACGTGAGCTGTACCTACTCATAAATAATAAGTAATAACGATATATTTTAATATAATTAATTTTCATAATAATATTATAGGAAGTAGGAACCCCGTCAATTGCGGGGTACATCTTTTTTAAATCACTATATTATGTTGAATTCGGTCGCTTCTCATCGTTATAAAATTAAGATTGAATAACAATTCACACGATTTCAATATATATTTTGTACTTGTATATATATATAATATATTATAATATATTATATATATACAAGTACAAAACTGAACTAAAGATAATAAAAATAAAACACAGTCCACAGACATAATTATATAATATTACAGTGAATTAATCATTATGTCAAGTATAATAGGTAGATATCCCTAATTTTTTTCCTAAGTCTTAAAATATGAATGATAAATTGGAACTATTATACCGTTCGTGATGGTATATGAACCAAAAGAGCCGTTATTGAAAATACCTTGATTTGTCGCATTCAAGATCCCAAACCAGAACTTAACCCAGCATAAGATCTTTTAAATTCCAATCGCCCTGATACATGCATAAAGCTAACCCAGCGTGAGCCTACCTTGAAAAACTAAACGACCGAAATCATTATTATCATTATTATTTATACTCCGGTGACGGTGGGAAAGAGGGGGTTGGCGCAAGAGACTTACGATGACGTTGCCGAGTCATTCGGTTTAACGCAAGTCAATTTTCGAGCGCGAGCACTAAACAGTTCATTAGGCATTCCGTTCGCGCGTGTGTGTGGATACCTACAGCGCGCCTGATAGCTATTATTATAATAACAACTCTTATGTACCTATGTGTGTATGTGTTTGTCATGCAAATGTCGTCCAGCATATTTACACTGAGGCCGATAGACGGGGCCCGGCAACAATAAATAAAATAATATGACCTCATCCCAAAAACGCGTGCCAGCCGAAAAGTTGTGTTCTCTGGCGACGTCTTGTGACGAAACGTTGTCGACTGCACGGTATAATATAATACCTATGTACTTATAGTTACTCAAGTGTGTGGCGGCGGCGTGTACCGAGAAATACAACGCCATAAATAGTGTCAACTCGGCGCCGCCTCCGGACTCAGATATTACGAACGAAACGTTCACTCATGACGTTTTGAGGGGGTGGGGAAGGGGTAGAGAGAAAAATAAAAATAAAAAACCACATTCTTTTCTCGTCCTATAGGTATAGGTATAATCCGTTGTTTTATTATATTCTTTATTTTGACAGAGTCGACCTCACGATCGTTTACATCGTTTTCATCGATCGATCTCGACAGTTATATAATATTTGTGTTTTATTGTTATGCGTTCGGACTATATTACAGGTATAACTATGATATCCAATCTCGTCACTGAATTCATGGCAATCCGACCCAACACTAAAAAAAAGAAGCAGGTTGAAAGAGTTTGAATTTATTTTTCAAATTCAAAAACTAATGACGAAAACCTTAAAAAAAAAATACTCACTCGTCTCAGCACAGAGAACCGCACTTTATAAGATACACTAAATATATGTCCGTGCAGTACCTATTGTCCGTACCGTAAACGTACAATTATTTTGTAATATATTCATAAGGAACTTAATTGTTTTTCAAACACAAGGTTAACAAATTATATCGATCGAAAACGCCTCAAGTAAAACAGTTTTATCGACTTCAGGTTGACAGACTACGCGTTGTATACTAAACTAACCTTATACACTGCAGTATTAATGATAATAATATATTGACTTCGACACCACCCGAATCCAAAATATTACTCGGCGTTCGCGTCGTATGAAATTAATATAATATTGCAGATTGTGAACTGGGTACTTATATATACTATTTGCTGTAGAATTATAGTTGCGAAATGAATAGCTCATGATACATATATTATTATAAATATACATCGCATATATTACGCGAGACGCAAAAACAGTGTTAACTCCCATCCGATACAACGTGGGAGTAATTTGCGCAAATGATATTATTATGATAACGATATGTATCGTTGCTTTGTGTTATGAAGGACTTTGGGTGCTCATAACCGCGGGAGCAGCAGCCCAGACGACTAGCTATATATATAATATTATATCGTTTGCATAATCGGCTATATACATAATAATAATATTAAGTTTTTTTTTTATTTAAGTATTCACGCGTACCTCTGTACGATATACATAATATATACCTATTGCTGAGCATTGCGGTTTTGTGGCGACTTCCTTACGTACCCGCCAACCCACCCACCCACCCACCAACGAATACAATATACAATGGAAGTCTGGTGTTTCCCGGTCGCGATTGTCATTCATGCCATTCGATGTCGTTCCGAGAAAACCACTGCATCGGTGCATCGTCCGTGATGGTGTCGTCTCTGCGGTCACGCGGGAAACTAAATAGCTGTAAGCTTCGATATAATAATACTATGATCATATATTATGTAATATGTAATAATATTCTTATATTATCTATGGTGCGCGTGCGTTGGAGACAACGACGAATCCCTCGGCCTATACAGTGAATCAATTATATTTTAAACAATATCACATTATTCTAATCCGATTTTCGTAAATCATCTCGAGCAACACGCCCATACACATTCGCGTGAACACGTGCCGTAATATTATTATCAGGTGTGTACTCGAAATGTTATAAATATTATTATCATTATCATATAGTAGGTATAGGTAGGTACGCGGTGCGTAGTGTTAGTTATACCTATAAACTTATACACACGCGGAGCAGCGGTACCGTCACGGACCACCACAAATCGTACGCAACGAACGCGCGTGACGGCAAAAATCTTCGTCGGCAAAAATCTGGTTGGGGGGGAGGTGAAAGTTCGTTAGCGCCGTTGCGGGGGAACCCGAGCAAAACGGCGCTTCTTTTTTTACATAACACGATGTCCCGCCCGCGGCGCGGACGTATAAATAATATTACTATAATAATATATTATAATAATCGCGCGCGCCTTAATACGATTTATAATACATAATATATAAGTCTGTCGAGCGTATTACAATTGTATGATATTAAAATGTAGGTATACCTATAATACTTCAATGCGTGATAAACGCGAGCCGTCTCTGCACCGTCGAATCTACACCAGGAAGTCGGCGAACCCGCGATATTCATAAAAAAATAATATAATATGATACACGTGTGTGAGTGTGTGTGTCGTGTAAATAGTCTATCGACCTTGTTGTTGTTGCGCGGACATTATAATAATATTGAAAATCTGTGCCACGCCTTATCTTGTGTATTTAAAAGAGTATAATATATGAATGCGTGTGTTTGTGTGTGTGTGTGTGTGTGTGTGTGTGTGTGTGTGTGTGTGTGTGTGTGTGTGTGTGTGCAAAAACCGTAGGCGTAAAGATTTGCCCCGGGACGTTGCAGTGTTTTCCTGCTACTCCGCGCAGCCACCGATGCCGATGTTTTTGTTCTGGTCGGTTAAGATATATTATGTACAATATACATGCCTATAGTTAAAATGAACACAGCGTCGCCATATACGTGTAGACATAATTATATATGATACCTATATAATAATAATAATAATAATAATATGTATTTAGATCGACGTCGGCGAGCGAGACGTATATTATAAATATTACTATCGTTTTAATAATATTAATAATATAATATTGTTTTCAGGCGTAACGCGCGTGGTTTTTCTTTTAACAACCGCGCTCGTTAACGCCACCCGGACGGATTATTTTTTAAACAAAAACGAGTTATTCACGATTTTATAATCGGTAGCTGCTGATATTATGGTAATTACGCGTCAATATATGATTATGTGTTGTGCACTTTTGCAAAATTACAGTTCGAGATTAAGAAGACAAAAACCAGATTAAAAACGAGATTATATTCACCATTTTCTCGCTGTGAATCTCGATCATCGTTTATAAATTATTGTAATACTTAAATCCATATTAAAAGTTTAGATATTATAAAGCATCTTAGTACGGGGTATTACGTTATGTTATAGATCAGCCGGGGTTCCCAACAAAGTTTTAAAAACTGTTCACATACAGTTTAGAAAAAAAGCCTTTAAGACATGCTTACTTCAGTTATGAGTAAATGAAAGGCTTTTATTATGAACTAAATTAATATTGTGAAAACGTGTTAATAATAATTGTACTAACTTTTGCATTCGCTGCGTATGTACACCTAACTATACGATCTACTTTCTGCGTACCTTTGGCATACGAGAAAAATAACATTTAATAAAAAAAACCAATTTAGGCTAAATACGGTGATGAGTAAGATAATAAATTATCTTTTCGTGATGAAACACAGTGACGTTAAATATTTTGACACATAGGTAGGGCATGAATTTATTGTATTCGTTGGTGTTTTTTGTATTCAAAATCGATTAATATTTTAATCACCGGCCATAATATATAAATACGAGAATTGCAATTTAATTTTTCATTCATTGAAAAAAAAAATTAATATTAATATCACGTGCGGAAATGTATTAAATACATTACAAGTAGGTACATGTGTGTACTTAGTACTTACTATAATATATTAATAGACGCCGATAAAATAATATCTAAGACGTCACGCGTACATGTATAGGTGCGAAACATAACTTCAATGGTTATTACTTATTATAATTTTATCGATACATTCCGTTTCGACGGTATACTTGTTTGAATATATATACGATGCTCGAAGACGCGGAGATGCATTCCATCCGCTCAAGCATTTTATTATTATTATTTTTTTTTTTATATTTTTCTCTAAAAATTATTTTTTTTTTTTTTAAACCTAGCCGGGAATTTAAATAGCCGCTTCGTCTTATGAAAAAAAAATATTTCACCGCCATGTCGCCCTTCGCCTTTGTTATACACTTACGTGACATCAACGATAGTGTATGAACGCAACCATGAGAGCAGTGGACCGTGAGAAAGTCGGCTTGTGCCAATGATGACAATAATAATAATGTATAATAGTATAATATAAATGGTATTTTCACTCCAACTATTATATTTATTTGTTGTCCAAGAATTCCGGACATCCTTCACTCTGACCCACGCCGTCACCCTTACCTTAACCCACCCCGTCATAAAGTCCATCACGGTCGCTCGTAATCTCGAAGGCTCGAAAAACGCGTGAATCACGAGCAAAAATAACACAACCAATTTTTTTATCCGTCCCATATTCGCACATACGCGAGTTTTCGTACTTGAAGTCTATGTGACTATATTATTCTGTATATATGCCAATAATGCACTGGCTGCTGCGAAAGTTGTTATGACAATCATTGCGGGAATCGAGTTTGACCACTTTCGGTTTTCGGCAACTTGTGTACCTATATATAATATAATAATATAGTATAATTCATAGGTACCATATAAACATTAAACAGCTATAATAACCAAAAACAGGAATAATTATTAATTTGATCGTTGTCGGACATGACTACTCTTTCCCATACAGCAATTTAATATTATTCAATATTATTATAACATTAAAATAACGAATTAATATTAGTATAACGTTATTATAATACTATTATAATATTATCATTACAAAATGCTGTCTGGGTTACTTAATACAATATAATCTTCTCTAGGTATTCGTCACGCAAAACGAATACTTACGTCAATTAATTACCATGCGGTTATAATATCATACATTACCACCAGGTTATGAAGTGTATGGTGCAGATTGTATGTCAAAAACTGTATGATTATTTAACTATATTATGTACCTATATGTTATGGTTCATATACATATATCTAACAATCTCATCGTGTGACTCGTGAATATAATTTCAACAACACAGAATAAGTGATTGGACGTCTGTTGCATTAAATAATTTTCACCACGTCATAATCGAGTCGATAAACGTACTTCAGCAAACGATTTTTAACTTGGTATTCCGAACACGAAATACTGCATGACTATTTCAAAATTATTGTCCAAGAAGAAATAACAATAAGCAGAAGAATTGGGATTTGGGTGAAGTTAACGCAGGCACAATTTATAAATACGTCAAGTTTTCATTTTTATTTTTCCTTTTATTAAAGCTATAAAAACATAAAACATAGGTTACGTTAGACGTCATATATTATGTAGCTACACGAATTTCACGTGTTCGTTATTGTTCGGATCCACGGTACCGGAAAGTTAAGAATAAAATAAATCGTAGGTATATAATAATGATTTTACAACTCTCTGTTTTTAATTTCCACCTATAGTTAAGATATGAAAATTACTAGGAGCATTCTTTTTAATCTTGATTTAATGAACATTTTCCTTAAATTTTTTATACGGTTTTTACTTTTTATATAATCGCTTTTAAATAATATGATTTAATGTAACAACCTCATCGCGAATGTATATATGAATAAGTACGCACATAATATTATATAATTATTATTGTTTACATCAAGCCCTCAAATTAAGAAACCCCTGTAGCAATCTGTACATTTGTCCATGATACAATAGATTTTTTTATCGACAAAAATTGTAAATTTATCAAACATGGTGTTACAATAAGATATAATTATTATTAATTTATATAAATATTTATTTTTAGCTATTAATAGCTGTTAATTTGGGCTAAAAACCGCTGTAATTGAACTTACTTTTATCAAATATAAAAATATGAAAATATATTATTGACATGTATGTGAATTGAACGCGTTGGTATTCGTCCGTTTGATTTAAATGTTTCAATCTGTTCGAAAAGTGTCCCGCACGCGCGGTGTTGGACGGAAGAAAAAAAATCGGGCAAAACGTGTTTTTGTGTTATAACGGCATTAATGGTGTTATTTCAATAGTTGTTTGTGGGGGGGGGGGGGGGAGAAGAAATTATATCGAATTTCAATCGTATGAAAAAAAAACTAATAATAAACAAAAAACCGTACACTGCACCCAAAACAATGATCGCCGGGGACAAATACAAAATAAAATCGCACATTACCATTATACGGAAGACGTGCTTACGCGATCGCATTGTGACACATAAACACGGGAACGGCACACAAATACGTCATATTAAATTATTTTAGGTACCAAAAAATCGGAGCGAGTTCTAAATCGTCGCGCGCTTTCCGTTTATGACGTAGTCCATGAAATAATAAATAATATATTATTATATTATGCAGAGAGAGATTAATAATATTAATATTTACTAATATAATATCTCTATTATCTATATTAATCGGCAACGATGAATATTGTGTCCCGGTAATTTTTACCGTACGAGTACCTTTTAGTAATAATAATAACAACACTTTCTTGTCTTGTGTCTTTTTATTTAACTCACATCCTTAAAAGTCTGACGTAGAAAACTAAAACAGAGGGTTGGTGAGATTTTCATTTCACATCGTGAACCTGCATCTGTTCTATAAAATATCTGTTCTATAAGTGATAAATATTTTATAATAATATATGCATATGCTTATTATGATGTGGTTATAAATTGTTATAGTGTATTTGACGTTATATTTTATTGTTATTATTATCATTATTGAGAGTTTATAGAAAACCGATTTGGCGTAATTGAAGGGGTATAGCACTTTGCTCTTACCTATATATATTATAATATATCGGTTGAATCAATAATTATTATTTATTGATTCCAGCAAAGTTTAAACCACTTCTATGCCTTTCAAATTGTGATATAAAATAATATGTAATATAGGTGTAACTACATATTGCGTAAATTGAGTACGTTGAAATATATGATTATTGATATAATGAGTTAAAATTATTATAATTATTATTAAAACAACATTATATTTTACTGCACACGGTACGCTGTCGCTGATATATCGTTCATATCTGTCCGCCTGCCTAACAACTATATAATATTATATAAACACACAGTCCTGTCTCCACTTCTAGCCAATATTTTAAAATGTACATTTACCTAACTTATACGTGCTTGAATACTTAATAGAAAATCATGACCTATTAAGTTTGGGAAACCAACAAAAAAATAAATAAATAAAATGTGGTCATAAATTCCAATAAATATTTTATTTTATTTTTACTTTTCATAATACAATTTACAATCTGTTACAAACAATAAATAAAAAAAAATTAGTGATTTGATGGCCTGGAAAAACGGATTTAAAGAAGTCTTCCATTGTGAGCACTTATAATTTGATAATATTTTTTAAAATATTAATTGGAGAAAAAACAACATTAACGGAGACACGTAGGTGCAATATGATGCAAAAATACTCATGGTACGCTTTCCAACATAATTTCTATTATTGTATTTATAATGCTGTACAGTGCAACCTACATGGTTTTCGGTTTCACTGAAAACCGTAGTAATAATAGTAATATTATGTTACACAGCCGAACGAAAACCGCAATATCGTCGGTATTATCGAAATTTTCCGGTGTATAGTACCTAATATCGCTTTGGGACCCAACTTACTACATAATAAATAATAATATATTATATGATTATAACGTATATTATAGGTGCAGTCGTTGTATATACTCTCGTAAATATGACGAAAGTGAGCCGTGATAAGTTGTAAACGGGTGGCGTATTATACCTGTTGCTCGGTTTCGGATGGTTGCGAGCGAGTGATCGTATTTATTATACTTTAATTTTCGCTGTACTCCACGACTTCTGATCTTGCCCCTAACGGACACCACGTTGTATTGATTTAAAACTGTAGTCGCAGGCTGCTCAAACTGACATTTTTTTCACATTTAGCGGTCCTCAATCCGCAATTTGTATGCACTGTATGTTTATACCGATTCAAATTATATAATTTATACGGTCTTAAGTTTCGCAGTAAGCACTGAGTGCGTGTGCGAGTGTGTCAACAAGCACACTGCACAGGTATAAAAGTCGATGTTGTTTTCGTGAGCAAGACGACCGTCTCGGGCCATCTGTTCGGTCCGCTCGAGGACGACCTCCTACTAACGTACATGCCGGCGAGGGCAGACCGCCGATATTATATTAATAATATATGCGACTGCCCACGCGCGTCAACATTTCCTTACGCGGATAGACGAACGGCGGGTTAAGTGTCATTTATATGTAAAAAAAAAAATTATAAAATGAAGATAAATAAATACAATTTGAATTTAAAAAAAAATAATATATAAATTATGCAATATCTCGTTTATTATTACGAAACACTGCTGATGACATACACACTCGACTTCGCGATACAGTTGCTTAAATAATAAAATAATGCATCAGTTGTTATAAATGTTGTCATTCAAAATATTTATTATATTATTATCATGACAGTATAAACAATATATTGAAATACCAATACGCACATAATGTTATAATTTGTTTTATTAGTTTATTATATACCTTCAAAATAATGTTACATAATGCCTACAATTTGGTATGTTCACCACCCCAAATTATTCTTATAATAATACAATTAAATTTAAATATTATGCAATTTAAGGATTGTCTTGTAGCGATATACGCACTTCTTCTTTAAAATAAAACAACCATCTTCTTTTGTAAATTATTGATTTTTTTCAAATTTATGACGTATGTAAATTTAATCAAAATTTGAACATCTAGTTTCTAAGTTATTAAACTTTAAGTGATAAGGATAATAGTCAATGATAAGAGGTGTAGAAGATATAATATAATATTTTTAAAGATAGAACGGGGGTGAGCATGCTTGGTGAATTAACCCGTATAGGTATTAGAACAACAAGTTATTGTGATACCTATAATATAGGCTACTGACTGACTATATTATAATTAGTTATATTGTTTCCCAGGATGAAGAATCAATCTTACAACTGGAGGAACTTCGAGTACTTTATAATATTATATTATATTATAAAAGTGTGCGTATAGCGACTATAGTGAGTAGACTAAAGTAGAGGTACCGTACATGACTTATGCTGGTCGGGTTTTACGGTGACTGTACGTGAATATTAGAGTTTTTATTATTGTATGGCAGGCAAAACGGTGGAAAATAAAATATTTAGCGACGTGTCAAAACCACCGAGAGTTCGGCTGGCAGTCCAGCGACGGGTTTAACTGCCGGAATAATTTGATTCCGGGAATTTCTGGTAGTTATGATGATGAGTGCAGCTGGCTGCGAGGGTCATAGCAAAACGGTTTTATAATCCATCCGGGTCGTGTACCCGACGATGATAATTTTGTACGTAGGTATTAATTATTATTATGCACGTTATCTCACCGTACTTGCGCGAATAATTTAGTCTGCATAGTGTATAATATATAATATTCATTTGTGGGCCCTATATTTATTCATGTAATGCATTTATTCGTGGAAATCTACAATAATAATCAATCACTTTCGAATCGTAGTAGAAAAAAACTCGGATTTATGTAGTTTTATAGCTCAACGCGTGTACTTTACAGCAGCTGGCCGAACCTGTGAATACCACCGAATAATATCATCGTATAACACAACGCTCACGTGGCCGACATTATTTTTATTGGAAACGGCATGTTTTTCAGAGATTATCGTCAAATTTGTAATAACCGTTCAAGGACGAATATTATTAAAAAAAAAAATAATAATAAAATAATATAACCCATTCATACGCGTCGTGAAAAAAATCGTAAAAACCTACAAACACACACACACACACACACACACACACACACACACACACACACACACACACACACACACGTTATGCATAATATACGCGCCCGTGTATAGTCCGTATTATCTTCATCCTTTTGTTTCACTTTCACTTTTTATTTTATTTTTTCCTACGACCAACGCTGCTGCTGCCGCCGCCGCCTCTATTGCTAATTGCAACGACCTACTTATGCAACGCGCGCCGCCGTTCTTCCTCAATAATAATAATATAATATATACCTGCGAGAACGTATAATATTTACGCGTTAGACATAATATATACAGTCTAAACGTGTACCTCGGGTGTATAATATAAAAATAGGTATGATATTCTATGCGAGTCTCTGCAAACACATATAATAATATCGTTGATGTACAAACAGAACGATGCAGATATAGCTATTGTTCGTTTCCACGGTATAATTTTGAAACCGCGTCCTTTTTACCATTATACGCATAATAATATTATTCAAATATTGTGTTTTTATGTCTTACATTTTAATATTATTAGGTATACTATAACATAGGTACGCATGATGAAAACAACGCTGGCAACGGACCATTACTATTATTATTATTATTGTTATTGTAGTATAGCCTTTAATACCAGTATATTATAATATTATGATCGCAATAAACGAATTGTTATCAATATTACACGTCATAACGATACGAGGCGAGTATTTAGCATAACAATAATAAAATATTGTACTTACACACAGGTACCTTGTTAGCCCTTAGACTTTAGAGCAATATGATACTCGTATTATCTTTTACGTTGAAAAATATGCACGTCAGAAGAATTTTGCAGAATTTTATTACTCGGCAATATTTAACGATTTTTGTAACTTAAGCCGATTTATATCGATTTATAACAATATTATATTATTATAATACACCGATATCGATGGTGATATGTATCGATGTCACCAGCAATATATAGACATTGAAAAACCGAACGGCGAGTTAAGTTTAAAAAAATAATAAGTACCTGTTTTTATTTAAACATAAAATACAATATTATAATATTAATTTAATAGTAAGTATAGTATTATTATAATCTGCTGTTAGGTTATTTGTTTTAAAAATATTTTTCGAGTGATTTGACGTTGAAACCGATAGGTGCCTTTTAAGTTACGTATAACCAATAGGCATCTACGATAATATAAGATTTAGATGTGCGTTTTCGTCATCGTGGAATTTATCTGAAATTATTATTACTATATTATTACCTACCTTATACTACATATTATCATATCGTGTAGTATTTAAATTATTTTTTTTATCGAATTCTAATATACCTACTATTATCGTTATGTGAAATTTTTATGAAATTTGAATAAAATTCCATGCCAATATAGGTATAACAGTCATATTATATTATGTATAGTATTAAACGTATACGAAAAACCGCGTACAGCATATTATAATAATATAACAATCGCAGAACGTTCACCGTAGTTTCAGACGAGAATATAATATCCTATATCGAACAAAATGCCAACAACAGTATTTCATTTTGACGACTACGTATATGTGTACCAGCTAACATATAATATGATCCGATAAATGTTTGCAAATATTGTATAAAGTTATATACCTCAATAATGACGACATTAAATGGAATGCGATATTGTTCGTGTCTAACGTCCCTGTAGATCCAAATTTAAGACTGTAATGTTTCCTCCAGTAGTAGTCCTTCATTATTGCCAACATGGAACATTTAATTTCAATAATTTCTTCTAATCTCTTTCAGAAAAGACGTGACTAGAGAACCACTGCCTTTCAGAAATGAAGATCTCCCCATCATTTTCAATATCTAAGTACTGGTAATGGCAAAGCACAAATGCATTTTATGTAAGGTATCAAGAAAATATAAATATTCATTTTCTCTGCATAATAAGTTATATATTTACCGGCATGTTTGTAACTATTGTAGAATAAAAACAAACGGAGAAATCGGCAACAAACAGTTCCACTGAAACGATTTTGAATTTTGATAAGCCTTTAACGTGTATAAAGAAAAGCACGCTCTGCCAGCATGTCGATATTTTTCTACCAACTGTTTTCTTTATATTTAATTTATTGCTTGTGTCTATTATACAATTTAAACAATAACCAAAACGTCATATTTCTATGATTGAATTCGATATAACAATATATTGTTCAAGTTTAAAATATAATATGGTTAGAACAATAAAATGGTAAACTTGTTATACATTTACAAACATGCGCGAAGAAAATATTCCATGCTTGAGTCAATCCGGTGATGTTTGAATAGGTAGGTAGTAAAATACTAAAATATATAAAAACGAATTTATTAAATAAATATATCACATTCTGCAATATTGTTGAGTGTTGACAATACATTATAGAATTGTGTAAATTTATTGAGTAAGAATATCGTTGAAGAATAATATTTTGTTTTTAAATGTATTATAAGATCAACAAAATTTTTGGTAAACATCACAGCACAAAGCTAATAAGTCTTTGTGGTCATGTTATGTATATACGTGTGCGGTGTGCAATGTAACATCGGTTTAGACACGAACCACGGGATTGATCATTTCGCGAGCCTGCGTGGAAACATTTTTTTATTTCGAGCCATTTATGGTTTTGTAAATGCTAGTTTGTATTTTTAGTAGCAAAGTAGGTAAGTACTCCAAAAGTTCATCGACATGCATGAAGTATCCAAATATTATATTTTATAATATAGATATGGTCAGATGGAACACGATGTCCACACTCTTTAAACTAATTCGTTAAAATCTTTATTTATCTGTGTGTGTTGAACATCAACAATATCTCCAGTGTGCCAAAAAAAATTAATTCGTATTAAATATTAATCAATCGGTTTCATGATGATATTATTTGACAAGAAAGCTGCGTACAGCTTTAATTAGTTATTATTACATAATCTACTGCTATAATACAATATAATATTATAGTAGGTATTCTCAAACTGCGTATACACTTCACGCACTTATACTTATCTATATATATATGGTGGAAACCTAATTATTATAAAAACCTGTAGCATATGCCAATCATATTATAATATTGTATCATAATTTACGAGTAAAAACCAATTAGTATTACAAATATATAATATTATGTATCTATACGACTGCGAAGTTTACACTTTTGCAATATCATGTACATAATAATATACGCGATTAATTTCCAAGTGGCGACCGTCCATTGTTATTAGTGAATTAGAAACCCGTTTAGCCCGTATGTACAATGTACCTTCCTATGTTCTGCAAGTATATAATTCCTATGTAACATATGCTTTCGATCCTCGCCGAGTACATTATAATAATAATCGCCAGAGCGGCAGCCACGACCCACGTGCGAATAAATGAAACGAAATTTAAAAAAAAATCAAGTCCCGACGAAAACCTTCGTAATAATAACATGATTACCGCACGTGGGGAGACGCCGGGCTGCAAATGGCATCGGCGGGTATCGTACGTGGGCAATAATATTATAGGTACGCGTATATTGTAATAACGTTTATGCTAAACAACATCCCGGAGACACTCGAGATAATATATTGTTATTATTATTATTATTGTGAAAAAGGAGTAGTGCGGTGTTTCGAGAAATAAATGCACATTAATATTATATTATACGAATATATACGATTGTAACAGCAGCGTAGGCCGAAAAATCCTTGCCGATCTCCGACGACAGCCCACGCCGGTAAAATCGCGTTACTGGAGAGGTCATCAAACCCAGGAGACGTCATCGGTGGTGGTGGCACACGATTCGACTTTGGTTCTTTGTAAATTTGCACGAAAATAAAAATTATGTAAAAAAAATATTTGTATTATTTTATTAAATAATATTATCGTTCAGATCACTAGAGATTTCCGCAGGAATTTGCGACATATAGAAACCAACATGACACTCGGAGCAATACGAAGCCACCGACGATCCGTGTGCGAATCGACAGCCACTGTCGTCTTCCGTCATTCGTATAAAACGCTCTGCTTTATAATATTATATTCGTCCCCGGCCATGCGATAAATACGAACGTAATGTATTTTTTCATTAGCGTCTTCATTATCAACCTTTTTGCATATTATCATATTATTATTATCATCCTCGTGTTGCATATTATCGTATAATTATTATAATGCAGCTGCAATTCGATCTTTGTTTCCTTTACCACGCCCGAATCAACGGCAATAAACCGTTCAAAATAATTATACGAACGCCCGTGCGTGGTTTATACGATCCTGTAAAATTAAAAATGTATTTACGATTTCCTTATTGGTTTTTATTTTTATGTGATTTAACTCATACATCTAACAGAAACATATCCAATTTTTGGCGTAAAAACAAATCTGTATAATCGTTTACCTATATATAGATTTGTTTAGAATAAATTCGAGTAGATATTATAGGTACCTATAATTCTGCATCACGTAGGCGTATACAAGCTAGATTGTGAATTTTTCAAAAAAACAATCTATTATAATGTATTTAAATTAGGTAATTGCACTGAGAAAAAAAAACATATTGACCATCGGTCACTATATTTGAATACGAAACGTCAATAAACAGAATAGAGATAAACACTTTTAAACACGATTTTCACATCGATTTGAATCCTGCGCCGTAAAATCAGAATTCCTTAACAAGTAGTTGAGTAACAATGACCATTAGAACGAACCTATTATATGCCTACCTAGCTACGATGTCTACTACAAGTAATGAGACGATGTGAAATAGGTACATTCCAACGGGTTATTATACGCGTACAGAACTGTAGGCAAACGTTAGAAGAGACTTATATATACGTCATTATATTATATGTATATAGCAAACGCTTTAAAGTTAAAACGAAATAGTTCACAGGAAATTGATGACCAAAGATTACTTCGGTAAATATAAATATTTTTTTTTTTAACGACTGGTAATTTCATCTGCAAATCAGCAACTTTATTATTCTTCCTTCCACGTTATTAAATGCCGCAGAACACCGACGGTCGACATATCTATACATAATAGTAAGTCGTGTTAATCTGCAACTATATAGGTGTATGAACTAATAAAGATTCAATGTACCTATACAATCATTTCTGTTTGATAATCATTGACCTTCCTTTGTGTTATTAATTAAAGTGGATTGTATAAAAAGATCACTGTAATTCCGAAACTATATAGAACATATTATATTAATTTTAAAAATGCACCAATTCGGCCTTGGTGAACGTTTTGTGAAACACGTACGTGCTATAATCATATCGTGTGTAAGAATCTATTTACGCATAAATTATAAAATATTTTAATAAGGGCTGTCGTCTTATTTAAAAAAAAATCTAAATTATACAAAATTATACAGATAGCGGATATGGGATCTGTGATAAAATAATATTGTTCTGTCCGTGGAGCAGAAATATAATATTATAGCAAATAAATTTTTTAATTTTATTGCATATATGTTTTCTTAGTATATTAATATTTATGTCGTAAATTATCGGACTATGCAAATCATGTCCCGAAACTCCAATTCTAGTGCGTTTATATCACGCCGGAGATCTTTTCGGCTGAAAAAAATCTTAGAGCAAGCCCCGTATAATTATGACAGATTAAAAACGTTACTGTGTTGAAAATATATAACTAGGTAGGTACCAAAAATAAAGGTATACGCGTATGTATAAAATATTATGATAAATTAAGATATACTATATAGACGCGTCTGTTTGCGATGGACGGGAAGATAACATTTTAATGAAACATTATGCAAGTAAATACACAAAAAGGCGGTGTCGGGGTCAGTGCACAAGTGTGTTAAGAAAACTCGCAGGGCACAGCGTCCTGCAGCATTAACGTCTCCGGTGAATAATCTTCTTATAATCTTATCTTATATAGGTACAGTTTCCTACACAGATGTTACTGCTGATTCGCTGCTGTAGAATGTTCACCGTGACGTTTTAATACGATATTAGTATAATTATATTTATTAATACAAATTATATAAAAATCCGGGGGTATATAGTGGTGCATTTACAAGCGGTGCAGAGACGGCGGGAGACAACGGTAATTTATCATCCCTTCCCCGAGCCTTTTTTTTATTTTATTTTACTTAACAATTTATTTGATAAATTGTTATGTTATAATACAGTATCCGAACCGTGGTTATTGATGTACTCGGGGTTAGGATGTTCATGACTTCAAAAACAATTGCATGACAAATATTATACTCGAAACATATCATAGTAGGTACCTATATGTCCTTAACAAAATCAAAAATCACATGATTAAATGCGTTCAAATTTGCCGTTTTATTGATTTGATATAATATACTATAATAATTAATATATTTCATAATATATTATAATATACAAATATTCTTAATTCGATTATATTATTAATAGAATCTATAACAAAGTTAGGAATATAATGCCAACAATATAATACATATACCTCCCATAAAGGTAGTATATCCTACGTGCGTATGTCAGTAAAAGCATGCGTAGGATACCTTTGTATTACATGGTAATAATCTATTCCTAAAAAAATGTTCTTTGAAATCTAAAATTTAGGAAAAGTAGAAAAAATTATACCTTAATATTAAAAATGCAAAGTTATACGAAACAAAATGTAATATTACTGTTTATGGATTCAAATGGATTTATATTTTGATCTGCATCGTACACAGCTGGAAGAAAAAAAAAATTAAAAGTCATCAAAATCCTAACCCTATATATTTATGATCATACATTTACAAATACATAAATCAATTTGTATTTATGGTTGTTTTTACAACTAATTTAAGAAGGTTTTTTCATCTGAATAAAGTAGCCTGTTATACAACCTATAGGATCCAAAACAAAGAATATAGAGTATATAATATAGTCACTTATAACCTCAGCTACCATTATAATACGCCAAGATACACCTACTCCTATAATATGACACTGACAACTCTTACGATGACGAGAAATACATTGCACACATAAAATATTGTCACAACACACTTTTTTTCACTAAATCTTAAACTTTTAATATTCTATTATTATATACAATATAATTACTAAAATGACCAATCTTGTTATATCATTGATTTTACTATATTATATTGACACATTTTAAATTTAATAAATAAAAAATAAAAAATACTTTTACTTATTATTGTAGTTGTCGATTAGATGACAGTTATATTATAGAGAAGTACATTTTAGACTTGTCTTCAATACTTAAATACCTACAATGCAAGAATGTATTTTATTTTTTACATTTTGTTAAACAGGCCACTATAACAAACTGACTACGTTTCCATAAAACGCTCACACTAAAGTATACTACACACTTTATAATAGTATAATATAATGAGTGTACAATTTTAATATTATGGTGACGTGCTTGTATATTAAATCTGTCGTCGTGTCGGACGTAAACTGTTATTTCGTTCTTTTTTACATATTTTTATCCGTCCCAACTCCACGACGTGTGTTCGGTGTACCTATTATATTTCATTCTAAGCTCGGTGTTATATATTATTATATACGGTTTTTCTCGGATTCCATCGCATCGGACGGCACATAACTTACGAGGACGATGACAATACTGTACCTAAGACGTACGGCGCAATAATAAAAATAATAATAATACAATGTCTCTCAGACTACATCGTATATGTTTACGCGCGTGTGTGTATAACAACAACCTTGCAGGTGTTCTGGTCGGGGGTGCGTGCAACATGCAGCCGAGTGCAAGACGCATACAAATTGGACATGTCTGGTGTCCGTTTGTTTATGTGTATCGTTCCCTCCCCCCCCCCTCACGATCGATAAAAATCCGGAGACTTTAACGCGACCGACGACGGCGTTGCGATAATTTATTAGCACGTTTTGTACTCATGATGGTAGCGGATAAAGTGACGAAAGGACAAATATAAAAAAAACCTTCACAGTATCTTATATAATATTAATATATTACACATCAGCGATATGTGTTGGTCTATTTGCGAGCACTGGTGACGAACGTGGTGTCGTCACTGTAGCCGTCGCGACGCATTATATCGGATAGAAAAACGGAAAAAACCCTTTTCACATTTCCGCAAATTTCCTTCGCGGGCGCGACGAAGAAAGCAGAGAAAACAATAATTGTGTAGGTATAATATAATAATGTGTGTTTGTATTTTGTACACAATATAATATACACGTACATATAGATATCATACACATATATATATAGTATACAATATATCCGCGCAGTTGAATAACGCGCGAGGTACTGATCCGTGATGCGTGCACTTGTTTATATAAAACCATCGTTGCCGTTTCACGACGATAAAAACTCTCGTCTGTACGAATTACATACATAAAAATTTGTTTCCTTTACCTCCCTACGGAAAATAAACCCCACTGCAAATAAACTATTGGAATTCCATTTATGTAATTGCGTTTTTCCTGGCGTACGGTTACGCAACATATAGGTAAGTATATATATTATACATACATACTATATATACCTGCGTGCAGCTCCGCAAACTGTCTATTTATAAATTATAATCCACAACGACAGGGCCACAGCCATTTTACCGAAAACCAATACCTACTGTAAAATTTGAAATAAAATCCGTACACATCCGTGCACGCTCTCCAATTTGTGTGCACTAACGAGAACCATTACCTATACTATACATGTTTTGACCGACTTTAAATGATACTATTACCCGAACACCGGGTGTACTTATATACAAAAAACTCATGACATAATATTGCAAAATCCAAGCCACCTCAGTTTAATATACTTAAAGTTACAATAATAATGCGTTTATTTTGATATGGCCACAACGCGCGTGGCGTCCGTTCCATTGTGACCATTGTGTGTGCTTTTTCGCGTTTATATAATAATGTACAAAGGTATATTATGTTATTCACGTGCCCGCACGGATTCGTGTTTCTCGAGGTTTTTTGAACGGTCGACCGATTATAATTATTGTGACAACTATATAGTACCTAGCTGCGACACTATATTATGTGCGCGTGTACCTATAAGTAATGTGACGTTACGATTTGTCCTTACAAGGAACTGCTCCCAATTGGCGGCACACATTCGGTAAAAGTGAACGTTTCAAAAATGTTGTTGACCCTCTGAAAATTCGTAATAATGACATTTACTCGAGATGATTGTATTTTATTCGCGCAAAACCGCCAACAGCCGTATTTTCTTCGGCCGTGAGTGGCCGCCTACAACATGCAGTGCGTAGGTACCTATATAATATTATATGGGACATTGCGGATATTATATATAAATTATTAATATATTAAATGCAATCCGATATCCATCATAATATTATATGATATGAGTATAATATTTTCTCACATTTTTTACACTCATTTACAGTTTCAAACATTTAGTATAATAGGTACATACAATAATATATTATTACCTACATAATATACACATTACACATACATAAATACTATCCAGACGATTGGGTAAAATTGATGTATATATTTTCGTATTGTGCCAACTACTGAAGAATGACATTCCGGCAACAATTTTACTATTTTTTTCATATAACGGATATTAAAAATATTATAAATCGTATTATATGTACCATATTATATTATATTATATTAGTGCTACGTACTATATACAGTTTGAATTACCGAAATTCTACTCAGAGTTCTCTACAGAATCACGAGTATTCTAAATCCAAATTATTATTGTATACAATATCCGTTCGATCGGCAGCATTCCGACTCGACAGAAACCGCGGGATGCTCATTATACAAATCAAAGACAATTATTTCGTACATTTCAAAAAGTATATAGGCATCATATTATTATATATTATATTCTAATATTTGTCTATTATGCGCGAGGACTACAATAATATAATAATGGGTCGTATGATACAAAATAGGATCTACAACCTGTATTATGCGCCTCCGAGACCTGACAACGAGTACCCCTGCGGGCCTGTTACAATATTATATTATAATGATTATAATTACTGGCGCATGCGGCGAGGAATAACGCGCGCGCGCTCGCCCGTCGGAGTCCGTGGTTCCAATCAAATGTTGCGACGGCGAAGTCTTTATAAGAATCCCGAAACAAAAACCATACACTCGTTCGTCCTGGAGCTGTTCAGCGTAGGTATAAGTCTTGTGGAAGGACATAAAAGAATTTTTATTCTCTAATCACGTGTGTCGGGCACGCAGGTCGTGCACGCTGAGTATTGGGTCGACGGCTCGGGTCGTCTTCGTCGTACACACAACGATGAATGAGTACAACTATAGATATTATAATAGTACAGTGTTCATATTATTATAATAATATTATACACACGCTCGAGCACAATGAGCCGTGTCACTTATAATGTATCCTACACTAGTCGCCGCAAGCGTATAATCACCCCTTTGGTTGGTAGGAGAAGGAGAAGGAACATGGAAGGGGGAGATTTGGCAGAGCAATAATAATATTCTCATTTCGGTCGCGCCGAAACAATAGACCGTCGATTAATGAGATCGATAATATTAATAATAATAATTGACCTTTCTGCCCTCACATTGCCTTAACGGTGTTCAATATACATATTATTACACTTATACCGTAATATAAGCCGGTTCATCACTTCGTTATACCGATGCAGCGCGTACTCTCGACACCAAAATATGTATATTATGCTTTTTTCGCAGATATTTGGAGGTATTCACACACACTGACAACACAATTAATTATCTTTTCATCATATCAATATTTTTCATTTTTAATGAGTGCTCTTTAACGTCATCAAATGACGTTAAAAAATATGTCGACGGCATCGGGAACGATTCAAATCTAAATAACTCTGAAATGAGTTCAATGGCATAAATAGATCATTGCAGGCAACGCGACTGCATTAGGACTTAGAAGTCACTGACTCGCGCACCTGATTCCGTGTCCATGGATGCTTTTGGAGTACATATTGAGTATTTTTTAAGTAATTAACAGAAATAATATTAGGTACTTTAAAAATTAAATGATGAACTTGCAGCTCAATATTGACAACATTTCCAAAATCAAAAACTTTTTTTATTGATCCTATAATGATATTTCTAAGACGCCAAATAACAACAGTATACCAAAAATCATGTTAAAATAAACATAGGTATAATAAAAAGAACAGTACCTACTTTTATAAAGGTAATTAGATTTCATATGTATACATATTTAATTCAATAAAAATATATTGACAATTGCATTATTAGACATATCGTATTAATTGTGATCTCACATTTTAAATGTTAATTGAACAGAAAAGGAGTCCTTTTGGATTTTAGCATTGTTCCTGAAATTGCATAAAATATACGCCACTGAATGAATTTCTTGCGTAGGACGAATCGTACCATATATTTGATATTATTACATACGTGTATAATATAATATAATACCCTGGGTCACTGTAATTCAGTATTATAATCGTGTCGGTTTTTTGTTTTTCATCCGAGCAGACAATTTTTTTTTCGATTCGACTCCTGCTTCTATTCCACGCGCCACGCGTTTAAAAAAGCGACTACTACATGCACATTATATTATAAACAATAATAATTTATATATAATATATATATAGCATGCCCGATGACTATACAGCAGACACTTCCTATAATGTAATATATATTATATTGTTATTATTATTTTATAAAAAACGTGTCTATGTGGTGTTTTCCCGGCAGCGACAGAACAATGGCTGACGAAGACGAAGACGACGACGACGATGATGATGATGACGAGGTAGGTTATATCCTTGGCGTTTTGTGTAAACGCATTACACCGGTGCAGACTTCCTACAGATTTCGCACGGATTACTGCGCCGGAGGAAGAAAAAAAGCCCAATAAAAAATCAATCTGTTCGTCAAAGCTGAACAGAATCCAACTGCATACATACGGGTACAGTATACGCAATCAACCAGCGCCGCCGCATAAAAGGGTTGACCATGAGACCGATGGCTATTTACGCTACACGCGACGACCTGGAATAACTATATAGGTATATCATAGTGTAATAATATGCAGCATTAAATTGTCGAGTCTACGCAGTGATATTTTAACCGACCTTGACTTGTGATTTAATTTTTACCTCGTTATTAAAAAGTCTTCTGAATAGGTATCGTTTTTTTTTTTTGCCAATGTCGCGAAACTTGTACATAATATTACTATGCAGGTACTTACATATGATACCTATCCAGCTGGTTACAACAGTAATATCGCTTATAATTTTTCTCTATGTATATGTATACATTATATTCGACGATTGTAATATTATTATAGTTGCGAGTAAAAAAATATTATCATCATAAAACCATATACGACAATAATAATAATAACACGTATCGTAATAAACCCTTGTTCGGAGTCAAACAGGAGAGAGACATGTTGTCACATTATAATATAATCAAAATCAATTGCAATACCGACCCTGTTATGTACGAACAGTGGTGTAAAAATGGCATGTGTCAAAAAAATTATTGATACCAACATTTTTTTTTTAACGAAACCCAACATAAGTATATATACCTCAGTGAATAGGTAGTAAAAAATATCGAGTAATCGATCTCTTTCGTCCGCCGAATTTTCAAAATCACGTACCTATATTACACTGGTTCTTATTTTTGTGATATCGAGAGACATTATAGTGTAGCAGTAGTGCAGGGTAACTAAATTATAATATTTTAGTGTCGTTTTACACGGAAGAATATAACGACGATGACAGCAACAACAGTAAAATAAAATTAATTGAACGTCGCCGGTTTTCCTGTCGAGAGAGAAATGTGTCGTTTTTTGAAGTCGTCGCCGACAATGGGTACATATAGGTACCTAGCTAGTATTATGCTTATTACATCATAATAATATTATACAAGACATATGAGCCCATTAATACGGCACACGCGCGCAGATCACACGACGTGATAACACTAATTATTTATATTATAATAACCCGACCGCGCCCGCGTGTCGCGCCACTCCGCCTTTTACACAGCTGCAGCAGTTGCGATCTACAGGTCGTCGTCTATGTGTTTGACGTACCATTTCATATTGTACGCATTGCCGGAAGACGTCTGAGCCGGTTGTCGTGTTAAGTACAATGTGAATTACGTTTTTAATAATCGACAACTTAGCCTACCATATAGGTACCTATATATATTATAATACGCTCGCAGCCGTCGATCTCCGGCGGACTCGCAAGTCATTTCATATACGAACAAGACCCGGCTCGGCCGTTACACCTGCAGCGGTGCGCAATAATTACATATTATATTAGTATTTTAATATGTTGCGTATTATATATAATGACAGCCGACGACTGGTTTACTCGGGCGCCGCCATATCCCACACCAGAGCGTGATATCCTCCGACTACTGATGATGAGTTCCGTTTGTATCATTCCGCGGTGATCGTATATAGGCAGGTACGAGACCCCCGCATGGTCGTCTCCTGGCGCGCAGCCGACGACAATGTATATTGCATATTATATTATTATACACCGATCAACTTCAATATAAAAATAATTTGAGAACATGCGCGGGGTGTATCCTGGTATCTGGTACCTATATACCATAATAATGATTTGTTTAATTTGCTAGTAATAGTAGAAATGCACACTGCAGAGTAGAGTATGACGGTGTAATTTCAATATAAAAAATTCAGCAGTAACCGCAGTCTATACGGACAACTTAAACATGTATACGAAGAACACTGTAGCTGCAGGTGTACCGTAGTAGACATTATGAGGTACGCATTTCTACCTTCGACAACATTTAAACGCGTACGTTTAATGTTTAGGACTCAGGTACTTTATCGAATTATTTTTTTAACGTTTGTTGCAGGTTGATCATATTAATTAATATATGAAGAGTTTATCGGTCGTCGATTTAACGAATATGTGTATCGTCTATAAATACAAAATGCGTCACTGCAATGTCGACTCGTATGTACAGACGCGCCTACGATTATAATCTATATAGGTGCACCGCACTAACACGTCATGGTAATATTCGAGTCATTCCATTTCTCGGGAACTTGTGAGTAATCTAGACCATTATAATGCTACTACCTATAAGTATACACAGTGAGTTACTACTTACTTTTAAGTTTTACACACTGTACACTTAATTATTTCGAGAAATATTGACTTTTTTCAAATATAAAATAACATTTAATCGTTAATCAATCAACCAACTGTTTTTTGAAGAAGCAACTGATGAATAATGATTCTATTTATTCTATAAATATTTTGTATAATTAATAGACCGAATATAATAGGTATATATTATATTATATATACATATGTTTCATTACCTATCAGCAGTTTTATTTTTAGATACCTAGGCTGAATACTATCATGCATCTTTTAAAAAAGGTTACATTAAGATTGTAAAATATATTCAATCAAATATTAGCAGACGATGGAGACTTGGTGAGATACCCCTATTTTGGCTTGCAGTCATTTCATTCCTCGCCAGATCCTTAAATGCAAATTCATAAAAAAAAACGATTTGTTTGAAATTAAACACAGAAAAAACTCAAAGTATTCATCCATTACATTATACAGGGTGATTCACCAAGCGTGCTTCCCTCATTTTTTAATATATTCAAATGCTGATATTTAGAATTTTTAAAATTCACTCAAAGACAATTTTTCAAATTTTTGAATTTTTTTGTACTAACTAATACGCAGGAGTCATGTGTCACTTCGACTTTTCAAATTAAAACCTCACATTTTTACTGTAAATTATTTAATGGATATTTTTTTTGAAAATTTGACGAAGGTATCTAGTTCAACATTCGAATGCGTAGTTTCTTAGTTATTAAAATTTTTGTACAAAGGATAATAGTACTTAAACATTGTTTTATGAAAATATCAAATAGACGTGGTAAATATTAGACTAGTATTTGTTATATTTGGGACATTTTTACAAGTTATTAATGTTGATAGATTAATATTAATAATTTTTATTTTCAAATCACAATAGCCCCTATATCTTATG
Source organism: Acyrthosiphon pisum (assembly GCF_005508785.2). Taxonomy (NCBI): domain Eukaryota; kingdom Metazoa; phylum Arthropoda; class Insecta; order Hemiptera; family Aphididae; genus Acyrthosiphon; species Acyrthosiphon pisum. The sequence continues at coordinate 46,021,514 of NC_042495.1, read as the reverse complement.
AATCCATTGCCATGGACTTTTTATACTTGGAACAAAATGTAAAATAACTCAAAAACTACTCGTACATATTTTGATTCTGATACGTCAAATTTTTCAGAAAAATTATCCGCTTAAAAAGCGGGTGTTTATTTGAAAAACAAAAGTTTTTAGGAACTCATTAAGTATAGTACCTACAAAGAATTTCAAGAATTTGAAAATATAGTCTTCAAGTAAGATATTTGAGAATTTCGAAAAGTAAATTTTAAATAACTGCACTATTGAAGAAATAAAGGGGGTGAGGATGATTGGAGAATCACCCTGTATACATTTGTGTGTCCATAATCAAGTAAATCATATTTTGAATATTTACACCACGTATAAAATATGTATAAATATATAACGATGAGTTATCTAACGTTTAAATATTTCAAACGTTTGGCGTTATTGTTAGCCACCCGAGTCCTGCGCGGAATAACTTTAATGGGCTCGGCCACGACGTGGGCACGTCCTCGCCGAAGACTTTGGATATTTTGACGTGTCAATACAACGAAACGCGTAGGTATACGGATTGAAATTATTACTCGGGCGGACCGCTGCGGTAATCGCGCGGGACGTGAGTACGCGACAACAAATATAATTGCCGTGTCAGCCGTATATTATAGTACTTATATGTAAAAATACATATGAATAATTGGATTTCGCGGGAGCGCGATGCGTTTTGTTTGGATTTATTGTTATCGTTTTTATTACATATAAACGTCGCGCGCTATTTCAAAAGAAAAAAAAAATAAAAACCGTAAGCATAAAGAAATTAAGTAACATACAGGTTTTCGGTCGTGTGTCAGCCAAACGGTCGTACTACTATGCGCGAGATCGAAAAAAAATATATAAAACAAAAACCCACATAATATATAAGTATATACACATATAGGTGTATAGTAGTGGTTGGCCTTTATAATATGCTGCGGCGAGCGTATAATACGGGGCCGGAGGAGACTAGTTCGGTATGACCAAACATGGTCGGGACTGGTTGATTTAGCGCATTATCTAACCAGATATTTTATCTCGGTTTACACACGCCCCGATGTTCCCACCCGAACGCCGCGAACCGAGGAGAGGAGATACGCGTATAATATGTTATTACGACGTGCTCCTTATTTTTTATTTTTATCTCTTCGATCCCCCCCCCCCCCACTTCAAGCCGGTGCCACCGCAGTCGGGGACTTATATTATTATATACAAAATAATATAACCGAGCGCAATCGCTGTCGCCGTCTTCGTCGTCGTCGCATACCGCGGTACAATATAGTGCAGCGCATATATTATATATATATATATATATATATATATATATTTTACGTATAAGTATAATAATATAATATACGCCACGTGGTATCCTCTATATAGGTATATATGCTCGTGTACAAGGGTACGGACTCCGATGACTTTGTATATAGTATATAAACGCGGCGACTGTATTATATGCGACGATAATAATAATAATATTAATACTACGGTGGCGTAGGTACCCCTCCCCCCTCCCAGCCATTTCACCGGCCACTATGGCAAAGATCAAAGTTCAACCAACTCGCGGTTCATCGGCCCTGCAGTGCGAACACATATTAAATACGATTATACTATAGTACACATAGATAGGTGGAACTCTGTGAGCTGATATATATTATATATATGCGTGCGGCGGTGACTTCGGGACTTCGGGACTTCTGTGTGCATCGTATATTCTGGTCTTTGTCTTCTCCGGCTCATTACCCCCGACACTTCATACCTCGACAGTGGCGACGCATATTATACTAATAAATTATTAGTAATAATTATACGATATTATACAGGGTGACGCAGAGGTTTCGTACTTGGACTGGTCGGACCTTCGGGTAAATCGCCTGGCCGGGCGCCGAATCACACCGCGCGTGTAATAATACAATATAATATTATAACAGTATCGGTTCCCTGCCGGAGCTTCCAAAAAAATCGTGAGATCGTGACGTTCAGTTTTTTTTCCAAACGAAAAAAATATAATAAATGAATTACGCGCCGTCCGTCTTGGCCGCCGCCAGATTAATCGAAATACACTTTTGTAGGCTACAGTACAGTACATAATATTATATAGACACGTTGCAGGTGCACCTATAACATGGTATATTAATCGTCCGGTCGATCGGAAAATGGTGGAGACCGCGTTTTCCGGCCCTCGTATAGGTAGGTACACGTATGGTATAATATTATAATAAGTATGCGCTATGCGCACGTAATATATATTCTAATATTTTATTATCATTATCCGTCGGCCTGGCCGGGAGGGCGTCCGTTTTATCGTGGACTGAGTACGCGGCTGCAGCCGTGTACCACTATACGCGATGGTTCACCATGTCCGATACGGCTATAAAGACAATAATAATAAAAATTGTTATTATTATTATATTTGTTAGTATTATTACCGTCGTCGTATATTATAATGTTATGTATACTCTTTGAAGGATACACCAGTAACATAATACCGAGAACACCTGATGGACATATGCACAAATGGAAATAGGTAAATGAATATATGCATGTGTAACGACCACCTCAGCGCCAGACAGGCGTGATATCGAGTATCGATATAATATAATAACGTCTGAAAAATAATAACACGTTGTCGTATAGATTCTCTGGTCGATATATACGACCACGCATTTCAAAATATTCAACGCGTTCGTATACCTACGAGAAAAAATTTAATAAGTTTATTCGATGTACTTTTACCTATATATAATATGTCATATGTGTGACTATGAGAGAGTGTACGGTCTCCTGTAAGTGTGCATAAATAAAAAATTAGTATGTACTCTTATGCTCGGCGTGGTTAACCACTTAGTGCCTATACATGAACGGAGTGGTTCTAAAATTATTACCGAGCAAATATCAGGTACTTTTAGGCCACTTTTCAATTTTACCCTTGTTTCCATTGATGCGGAAATTAACTTTTTGGTTGGTGGAGTTATAAAATTATTTCGTCATCACGCACGCATAAAGGTACCATGCATATTATAATAAATTAATAATACATTTATTAACTATATACCTAACAAAAGTCAACATTATTTCAAATAGTTGAAAAACTTTAAATGTACTTAAGATTATTTGCACGGCTAACCAACATTTCAGGTATCTAGATATTGCGTACAACCGTATTGGCACATTTTAATAGGTTTTTTTTTACAATAGATTGCAGTAAAAACATTTTCTTTTTTAAATTGTATGAACTAAGACGTTTACAATATACCTATATATATTGTATGACATCTAAAAAGTTCTCAGTAAAATGCCATGATTGGGATGGTTGTAACATAAATAGGATTTTAAATGTGAATTGTCTATCATTTGTAGGCAAATAACTATTTCTGCATAATATTATACAGTGCGAAATCCCTCAATTCGCCATTCTCGTGGGTTCGTCTTTGAATAATATTTTCAGGCGATCAACACATTTTCTGTTATCATTTCAACACGTTACCGTGATAAGTCGTGTATATAATATCATACAATGAATACCAAGAGTGCGGGGCTGCTATTTCATGATTGTTATGTGCACGTACCACGCGCACCATACAAGTTGGGAACACTTACCAGTGTATTGTATACGTGTGGTATTATTCGCGTGTGAGCATTAAAATATGACATTGTCGCGTGGTGACACCGTAATCGATCGTGGAAACGAGTATAATAGATACATGGATATGCGTCGTACAGATAGTTAAAAGGGTTCAGCCGTGCAGGACAATCAAACACGCCAGCTCAGTCGATAGTATAAATCTCGAAAACGCGTCTGCGGACACGATGCAAGTGTACAAGTTATATGCCTAATACTATGTGGTTTTCTATTTTTTTTTTGCAAATTACCTTTTAGAATAGAGAAATTCACTAAAATTCTGTTATCGTTGTTTTTAGTTTTAAAGGAGTTCTATATCATCAATATATTATTAATTCAATAAATTATAATCAACGCCCCATATAAATTGTAAATTGTAATGTAATAATAACACACAAGTCACTAATAAAACATATATTAATAGTATAATATAGTTATTATACTTATCGAATTTTCATTTTCCATAGAATCACATTTTTGTTACAAATCGTTTTAAACCCGCGAATCGCAAATTCGGTGTCATAAAATATACATGGGTACAAAAAACCCCGATGTTCGAGTTCAATTGCATATATATTATTCGATTATACAGACATGCACGTTGTTGTAAAGGTTCCGTCTCCTGTGTCGCCATCCCCACACTGCGAGTTACCCCCTAAACTCATTCATCCGTAAAATAGAATTCAGGAGGTCGCGGACAACGACTAATAGCAGTGCAGGATAAAAAAAATATGTGACCTACTACTGCAGCGTTAGATTGACGTCAGCGTGCGATGATGTATGTGTACAACCATCACGCGATGCACAAAGCCGCGTGTCCGACATTTAATATCTTATTGCCCGTTTGTATGTCGCCCGTGACCACAGTCAACCGGACCACACCTGTTGTGTTATATAAGTGTGTATAACACGTATATTAATATTATATATAGGTACATAATATACGGTGACCAGCGCCGCAGTGAAAACAAAACGTCGCGGCTCTATAGTCGTATATTATAATAATATATAGACGTACCGCCAGCTACCAGTATATAATAATAATAATAATAATATTATGTATGTAGGTACTATTATAAATTACACACCAGCCACCTGTTTAGAATAGTTCAGAAACGCATAAAAACGTCATCGTCGCACTGTTCCGTGTTGTTATATTGTTTTTTGGCCGTATGGTGAACCAGAAAAAAGTGTACACAATATTCGGTTTATTTTATTAACTCTTTTTTTGTATTTCTCGTTCTCGTTTACAGACGCGCGCGTGCCATCCCGTTTCGACGGAATTCGGGCGTGATCGTGCGATAAACATAAATAATATTTTATTATTCAATTAATGCGTAAGATGTACTGCCGGCCGGATGGGAAAAGCAAAAGACGTCATTCGACGCCGTCTTCGTTATTAACACCGATTTCAAATAAAACGATACACACGTGGTTTTTCGATGAATAAAGAATAATACGTGCCTACGATATTCAGTTTTCGTATCTAACTGTTCGTTATGAAACTGCGAAACGTAGTACTTATTATACAGTCTACGAACAGATAATATACGATATAATAATATGCGTAAAAGCCAAATTGGAATATCGACGAGTCCGTTTCAACCACAATGTATATGCAACAGTCGTTTACACATATTATTATTATGAATCACAAATCAAATTTCTACGTATTTGATCCAATTTTATATATGTGCATATATTATAATATATTGTCTGAGTGACTCAACGACGGCAGCAAGGTCGTCGTCAAAACAAGTGCCTACGGCGGACATTGACGGAAAGAATAATAATAGTCTATAATTGTCGACGGTCATACAGCAGAGAGATCACGTAAAATCGTATCGCTGTTAGGTAATCAAATAAATAAATCGATCGCGTGTCCACCATTATGTGTACAATAATAATAATATGACGAGGACGCGTAACAATTATGTTTAAATACATAAGAAGAGTGCGTCGAACAATACACATTATACTGCATAATGTGGTATTATATCGAAAAAGTGTATGATATTCTTATTTTTTTTTTGCGGAAATGAAGATTTCGCGTACATAATATGGTGTGTCCGGTGACCTTCAAAATGTTATACGAAGAAAAAAACCAAACGCGAAAGTCACACATTTTCCAAGTAAAATAAAAAAAAACCGAAATGGCAATACGGAAAATCGTAACATCGCGAGATAATAATATAACAATAAATTTATCGTAATGTCATATAAAATATTACAAGAATAATCGACAGACCTCGAGAGATCTTCGTTTATCGCTATAGTATGTGGCGTCAGCTTGTTAGATTTTATTTGCTACGTCTTCGAGTGCATTTTATTAATCGGGATGTACATATTATTATGTATGTAAACGTTTCCGGTCTGTCGTTTCCGGCGCCTCGTAATTTTAGATAGTAATACAGGATAGATCTCTATACCATACCACGTGTTATAACCAATGTTCACCAACGCCCGTGATTTCGCACCGATTCAAATTAAATCTCTATAAGTGGTTACAAAAACTCGGCGTTGGTAGACCCTGAACACCATTAAAGCTCATATTAAAACCACACGTCCTGTGATTTCGCACAAAAATAGTCGCTAACGTAACAATTTAATGTATTATGTATATATTTACGTGAAACGCTATTATAGCCGCAGGTACGGTTTTTCAATATTACAATATTCCAACCTTCAACCACGCCCCTAAATTTCCCGTCCAGTCCGGTGAGTCGAGACTATAATATATTAGATGGATATAGATATAAATACTATATAGATCCGAACACCTGCAAGACAGGCGACGACGGAAATCCACAAGAAATAATAATATAAATTATGCGTATCATATATAGGTACATACCGCCGTCAACAGATCGATTTCTGTTTCACCAACTATACTAGCTCACATAATATAATGTGTAAGTATACATAATAGTATAATAGATCTAATATTTTAATAATTATTAGTAATAATTTATTACTTATCGTACGTGACAAATTTCGATCGATAATACTGTGCAGAAGAACAAAATGTAACGACGCGTCGGCTCATTTCTCGTTGGTATATGGTTGTACTAGTCACTAGGTAAGTACATTATAATGTACGATGTAGTATTTTCCACCGGCCGTCGTCAAAGTATATACAAATAAAATATAAATTGGAGTTTTGGACTGTCAAAATCGAAATATCGTCACCAGTTATTACAATGAAAAAAGGGAGTATTGAAGTCTTCTATTTGTTCAGTTATATATTCTTATGACCACAGATTGCGTAATTATTAGGAACTTTGCCCCCCCCCCCCTCTTTCAATAATCACATATTTAATTATGGTTTGTACTGTACATATATTAACATAAAATAAGAACTAATCAACCATAAATGGCCTAAATTATGATTCAGTATTTTAAGTTCGCGTCTTCTATCATCAAACATACTTTTTTTGCGTCTTAGTACAAGGGTATACAACTGCCGTAGAACCCATGAGCAATGTAATCGACGCCTTTTACATTTTATGATCAATATGAAGAAATTGCACGTCTATACGTTTATTCGAACTATACCATTTTGTACTCGCGCCGTCTTACAAACGTACAGCATGGCAAATTTGCGTTCAGCAGAACCAATTTTCGTTAACTAAAATATATTATGACATCATGTCCAATGTCCACAGATAAGAACAATATCGGTGATTGAATATCGGTTTTCAAGATATTTTAATTTTTAAGCGAGTTATATGAACATTTTAAATCGTAACGAATAAATCAATAATATCATATACTATATTATATTCATAACTCGCTTAAAAATTGAAGTACCATAAAAAAAACCAATACATAGAAACACGAATATAGTGGTCTTAGTTCATACCTTATACTTTTATAGTATTATTTGACTCATCTTATAGCAGTTGTACCTATATATATATCAGTATATGTACGTGTGTACCGCTATATCGTAATATGCGTATTTATATAATGATAGAGGCAAGAAGACCACACGCCCGGCGTGTCAGATCGTTACAATTTCGACCGCACCCCGTATTTATTTTATTATATACGTTTTTTTCTCCTAACGACCGACCCTCCCCCGTCTGCAACACTGCAGTAATATTGGCCACCTTACGACAGTGTTATTATTATTATTATTGTGTTATTGTCGGACAGTACCTATATAATCTTTTTTTTCTACTTTATTCCCCCGTCCCTCTGTACAGACACTAGACAGTAGACAGTACACACGAACCCGAACGAACAGCCGGAATACGCATCATGATGTACATACAGTGCCGCATCAGAGTTACCCCGCCCGTCGTCGTCATCTCCGTACCAACACTGTAATAATATTATTATATACTCTGTCGTAGGTACTATTATTATTATTATTATTATTATTATTATTATTATTATTATTACTCTAATATTATTGTTATAGCTGTATACCACTTGGTATAGCTACTATAAATTGCTGCGCACTACGCGTACTATACTACCGGCAACAATAATAACGATAATACCCGTCGGTCGTCGAGACGGCTTCTGGCGACAATATAATATATTATATACATGCGATAAAATAAAACACAAATGGCCACCGCAGTTATGTAATTGCAGCGTAGGCCGTACAGGTACATCGCCATCGTAACCGCCCTCGTTCGGACTGGTCGCGCGACGTGGACCTGACCGTGGGAACGGGAAGAGCACCGTCCGCGTCTCCCGATTTCGGCGGTAAATGTCTCGTCGGAGTCGGGGGACTGCGGGTCGTTCTGCAAACCTTCACATTATTAGGTGTTCCACAAAATGATAATAATACGGTAGTCGTATACGCGTTTGGTGGATCCGAAGAAAATAACGTAAAAACGTATTCGGTAGGAAGTAAAAATTAAAAACTGAAAAAGTCACGTCTAGCCGCCCTACAATCTAACTGGATCGAAAACGCGCGGGTATCGGGATCAAAATTGGTAATTTTTTTTGTAAATCAAACACGAAACATAGGAATAGGTATGCCAGACGATTAGATCGCACCCGTTTTCTTATCTTTATCGTTTTCCGGGATACCGAAATCCGTTCGAAATCGTAATTTGAAACGCGAACTACGATTCATCGACCATTTAAAGGCGCCATGCTTATTATAGTGGCCCACCCATCTCAAGTGTGTCGCATTTCTCGCCTATTGTTGTAATATTTTATATCTTGTGACTTACGAGTTATGACCATCACGATACGAAAATACATAATAAACTCTACCGTCTAGAATAATATGCGTGTTACTATAGAAATCTTTTTGTTATAATATTAGATCGTATTATTGATATAGTGGTCCGAGGGTTTTATTTTTTTTCGTAACGAAGCAAAGTTTTTTATTACGTAAAATTTGTGTACACCAATAAATGTGCACACAATAGTCAATAAGGCAATTAAAAAAATCGATATTAATATTTTGTATAGCTATGTATTATAATTTATTAACATTAATTATTTATGTAAGACCTAATTTCTAAAATATGATTTCAAAAATATATAATTAAAATATATAATATATAATATATAATATATAAAATATGTAATTTCACTTGTTTGGTTGTACAACACGTATACAGTTTTAACTTAACATTTTTAAATTTACTCATATTATAATGGTTTTCGTGTATAAAATTCGTATTGCTAACGATTTTTCGGACACTTCGACCATATTCGTTCGTGTCTTGATAAAACCTAATAATATACTATCTGGGGTCAGTAACTTGTTCACAGTTGAAATTAAAGGAGGAAAAAAAACGTCACGTTTTATCGTGTGGAAAATAATCCGAAGCCCTCAGGAGCAACAACTGTATCAATATTTAATAATAATAAAAAAAAAAACATTTATCGAAATATATTTACGGTTAATGTGATTATATAGATTTTCATTTTACGAAAATACCACAAACTCGTGCAAATTTAGTAGGTACAGTCATTTATATTTTGTATTTTATATGAATGACAGTCGTTTTGTATATTATTATAGAACATGTTCTATCAGGAATTAAAATGTTTACTTTTCCTCGTAACTTTTTTTCATACTTTTTCGTTTAAATGATAATTTTATTCTAGGTAGGTACCTACTATTTACTAACAGTACGTCTTTAAAAATGTATTATATTACTTATATTCATATCAGTAAAATTGAGCTTATGGAAAAATTTGTGTAAATACCATATCCAAATTTAAATTTTTAACAGAAAAGATAAGAAAAAAGTGTGTTTATTAGATCTTATCGAAAGATTTACGTTAACTTCTTGGAGTATATGACACAGAACATGTATAGGTGTATACTGTATATATATGCACTCTTATCCAAACAAAGATAAGGATATTTTCGAAAAGTAAACATTTCTTTTTCATTATTGTCATTATAACTTAAAACTTATATGTATTATTGTATTATAGGACTATGAAATATTAAAGAACCAATATCGTATAATACAATATTGACAATATTTGTAAATTAATAGGCGTATACCCATGTAATAAAATACTACACGGTGTACTTATATTATTATATTCTTACAACATAATGTATTAATTAAAACAGTAATGCCATGACATTATTATATCAGAATGCACGCAAATGTGCATAAGACGTAGGAGAATATGAACAACTAAAAAAATAATAAAAATTTGTACGCAGACGCGTACGTAATCATCCTTTAAATAGTCATTTCGGGTGTGTTCAGTGATTAGTGACCAGAGGTGGATTTCTTATTCGGCCGTTTATATTACAATATATCATAGTGTACCTTACACCTAATATTACATACGATCCCCAAAGGACGCGTAATCCTATCGAGAGCGAAAAATAAAACCAACCTGAGCGACGTCGATCCTCAAAAAGTCCGCGACGCGATTTGATGTAGCTGCAATGCACACCCACGGTTATGGTAATATGGATTGGTGGCGGCGGTCGTCAACAATCCGCGGTCGGCCGCCAAGTCCGGATCATTACTTGCTGTACCATGAAAACGCGACTAAACGACATTCGATGCAGTACTATAAATGTATGTATATATTAAAAGATTTACGCTATTTGTCGATCGAAAAAAAATAATGTTTATTCGATTTTCTGTATTTTTACGACACTCGCGATTCACTGTTGGGAGAATTTACCCGCCGGCGGCGGAACTGGCCGATTAGACCTAGACCAAGTGCATCCGACGGGGGTAGTCGTAATGAGGAGATGGGATCAAAAAAAAACCGTAAAACACGCGTGTCCGACGGGCGCAACGTCACGGGTAGTACTGCGTGCAGTATTGCGGCGGACTCTTTGATAACGCGGCGGCGGACCCCCACCGTGAAGCCGTCGCCGTCGCCACCGGTTCACCTGGCCTCTCGCCGCAGACCGTATGTCTACTGAGCGAGCGCTCGCGGTATCAGGTAAGCCTATAGGTATAACCACGTTTTTATGACCGCGTTATTATGCATTTCGTCACTGCCACAGTTTATGGATTACCGAATCGTCGTTCGCGTGTGTGATTTGTAGATTTATTATAATATTACATACATCCGCGGACTTGGCGACTGAATTATACATATTGCGTTTGCCATTCGTTCAACTCTCCACGCGTGATCGACGAATTCGTCGGTCTTATTTTTTGATGATGAGGTGGGCCATTTCTCTGCTCATTATTATTAACTGCCAAAAGTATCCTCAAAGATCACCACCACATGTATTATTATAATATACTGCAATTCAACGCTTTTTTGTGTTTCACCATACTTCGGAAACAACGACGACGGAGAAACATTTCAAACTAATAGATACCAGCTAGTACATAAATATTATATACTAGCTGATCCCACGCACTTCATTGCCATTAAAAAATGACAACTCTTAAAAAAATTGTGACTGTTCAACTCCTTTTTGGGTGTAACTCGTTGCAGTAAGTGCAACTCGGCCACCCTGCTAGGCAATCTATCTACGTCGGATCGTGGACAAAGTGCGACTCATCCACCTTGGTAAGCAATGTTCGAATATTCAATTTGATGCACGCTTGTACCTAATCCACCCGAATAACCAATGGCAACGATTATTAAAAAATACTTATATCTACGAATTATTTCTCCTATAACCATTAAGTATAAATAGGTATACAATTCACAAGTATAATTTTGTTTTTGCCGATTTTAACCCCTTAAAATCCTTTCTGAGTGCACGGTGAAATTATAATATTAATCTACCCACAACATTTCAAATCGATAGCTCTAATCGTTTGGCCCTGCGTTGATTATGAATCAGTCACTCAAGACAATCTCGTATATATTATAACATTATGCAGATATTGAATATATGGATTGGACGACTCCAAACATTTTTCAGTATAATATATTTGGTGCATCGTATATTTGAGGCAGGATATAGTGGGTTCCTGATAGATTCGCTGTAGATATACAGAACGTTATACTATATACTTGAATATTTTTTTCAATACGACTTCGGAAAGCACCTGAAAAATGTATTATGATTGTTTGTCGAGACAGTTTTTCGCTGCAGCTAATGTGACTGCAGAGTATGTATAAAATAAATGAACTTCTTTTGTTATTTTTTAGTGCCATTAATCACACAGAAAGTCTCTTTTTTATCACTTAATTTATTGTTTATTTCGATTTTTTGGATAAAAAAATTCAGTTTCTTGGATACATCCTAACCTAATCTAATGAGTTTAGAGATGAAGAAATATGTATTTTAGGTATACCCATATATTTAAAGTTCTATCTTCTAATATGTTTTGTTGATTTTCTTTTCAAATACACTCATATTTCAAAACTCATCAATTAATTAACAGTATGTATTACGTTAATCTATATTACGCTTTATGATTATCACATTTTTCTTTTAGACTTTTATCTAAACATTCTAATCTTAACGCATTCAAAGTAACGAATACCTAACTAACAATTCGCATTCAACACACAGCTATTTAATTAATCTCGAAAACATTTATTTCTAGTCGGGGAAATCAACTATGAAAATTACACAACTGTGAGATGTATTTTCACGATTCTTGTAGTTTTTTAATTAATGTGCAATAACGCAATACAATGTAAAGTTATACAATGGAGTCTCTCCGCCTGCAACTGCAGCAAGTCTAATCGGCGCATTATATCCCATGAACTACGGTCTACGAACAAATACATTGTAATGTATAATTTATATTATTTTATTATTGTTTGCGCCAAACAAATTATTTCACTAAAAATGTTCAAAATTATAAGTAAATGGTAAACAAATCGTATAAAAAAAAAAAACAAAACAAACACGCACAAAATTAATTACACCCGTTTTTTAAGCGAAATATTTACATCTCAAGTGTTGCAATAGCTAATATTAGATGTAGGTAAATACTGTAGAAGTGTAGAAAATATAATTTTCTCATCCGTCCAGTTTTTTTATGCCTAAAATACCATTGACAATTTACGGAGTCTGAAAATGTCTATCTTGATAAATTCTATAGTTGTTGTATCTATCGTACAACATACAACATTGCAGTGTTTTTCATGAAAACCCCAACGGAAGTCACAATATTGTTTTTAATAGGAATCGCCTACATATCTACGTAATTCGTAAACAAAGTGTTACTTACAATGTTAAATAAATTTAATATAAAAGTCTCGTTTAAGGATTACCAAAAATAAATCAGATTGCGGCATAAAGTCGTAAACAATTCCCATAGTCACATTAGATTATAATAATGTTATTGGTTTTATATGTTTTTTAGCATAAAACGTTGTCTTCAATACTCAATGTAAGTAATTTGAGATCGAAACTATAAATCATAGTTCAAATACTAATACTCGACCCTGTATCTATTTATAAGCTCAAGATCAATTGCTCTATGCAATTTATAGCATTATCCAATTATTAATTCAAAACTTAAAAACTAGGTAGGTATAAGTACTTGTTTGGTAACAAAAATCCAAATAAACTCGTAATTACATTGTTTAAGTATATATTTTTTTCTTTTATTTGAATGATAAAAAAAGTATAACTTGTATGATGTTCTAAATTTTTAAAAAGAACTTGACCTAATTCCCACCATTTTTGCGATACAACATTTGAAAGGTCTATATATATATATATGTAGTATGGAGCAATTTAATGACTTGAGAAATTGTTCAATATGACAATATTATGTAGGTACAATATAATATAGGTAGGTACACTAATATTGTAGACTGAAAATTGTTCAAATACGTGCAATATAAGATTTTTTGTACTATGTAATATTTTTTTTCGTTTTTTAATACAACTTGTAGAAAATTAACGTTTATGATATTCCATCCATAAATTATTATTATATTATAATATATACACACGTGTAATGTAATATACCATATATTAAGAGATATACAGCATGTGTACAATCGCCTTGTGCAGTTGGCACAATTCGATAACTCTTTCCCGTTTACTTTTTAACAAAATATGCAACAACAATTTATGATAACAATAATATTAATAATAATAATAAAAACAGTTGGGCACATCATGCATTAATATTATATAACGCGCAGCACGCGTTATTACGTCTGTTAATAAATGTGCAAAACAGAAAACATTTCATATTTAGAACGATCTGCGACCCTAATCAGATTCGTATCTATCATCAGCTGTTCTGTATGTTATTAATTGCGATTCCCGATACAAATCGGTGGGTATGCGAAATACCGTCGAGTTCACAGCCCCGTGTACATCCGCGGAGGAGGCCTATATATAATATATTATTCTAGGTACACTAATATTATGTATATTATATTTTTTTAATAACCTTATGCGGTTCTCGCCCAGAGCACTGCACTCGGATCCGCAAAGATTATTACGTATGCATAATATAATATATATTATAAGTAATGTATATAATACGTGCGGGTTGTTCCAGGGCGTTTCCTCCGTCCGACGCACATGTAGAAAATAGGTTGTAAACATAATATAATATCGCCCAGTCGTGTGTAGTGTGTATCCGATACATGTAAACGGATTCGACGTGATATAACGACTGTATATACAAACAGCAACAGCATCAACAACAATAATAATAATAATAATATGAAATTCGCCATCGGCTGTTTATTTTTTTTTTGCATATGAAACGTTTCCTATGTCCGCAGACGTAATAAATTCGTTCGGGCACATTGACAACGAAGAATAATAGTACATACAGTCGCTATCATTATTTTACCCCCGTACAATTCTCGAGATTTTTTTGTACTATATAAGGAATGAGAACCCTCCTCCCTTTTCTTTTTCTACTAAAAATTATTTACCGGATAATTTGTCTGAACATTTCGACGTGTCAAAGTAAAAGTAAACGCAAAAGTACAAAAAGTTCCAAAATTGGCTAAACACAGTGTAAAACAAAGGAAAACTACGACGATTGGGGGAAGGGGCAAATTCCCCCTTTGCCCTCTCACTTGATCCGCCACTGGGACTATGGATAAGTATCATGGTAATTTGAATATTTAAGTGATTAATATTAATCTATCATTATTCATTTTTAAATATGGTATAAGTATAGTACCTAAATACTACATCTACTTTACATTTTTATAAAACCATTTTTAAGGACTAATTATCCTTAGTATATAAACATTTTAATAACTCGTAAACTACTTGTTTTTGAGTTAGGCACATCAACATTTTTAAAAAAACATTTATGACATGCTTAATATGAAAAATGTCAAATAACAATATTATAATTTTAATTCATATTTTGTAGCAAAATTAAAAATTATAGGTACTGAAACTGACAATACCAAACATAAAAAACTTTGAATAAATTAAAACGGCCGTCGTCCGTGGTCAAAGGATTGTTTCCGTTTATATAATTTCGTAACAAAGAGGGATACTTTACACGTTGCCAACATTCTATCCGATTACGGATATGGTACAACTTTCAGAATCCAATACTCAGTGTTGTAAAAATATTTTAGTTAAAGTATTTGAGTAAAAGTATTCAAATACATTTTTCCGTATTTAATACTTTTTTAAATACCTTTTATTTTGAAGTATTTGATATTTGAATCATAGGTATTTTAAATATTTGTTTAAAATTCTGAGTGGAACGATGAATGTATTTATTTTACAATGATGCTTGTATTTTTATTTATTTATTTTTTCCTTCATTCATTCCTTAATTTTTTTTTTGTGTCTATCATCACGGTTTGGGGCAGTAAAACTGCTTCGGTTTTCTTCAACAGTATCTTGTTCGATCTAGTGTATCTAGTTGCATGAGAAGGTCACAATTTAAAATTCCCAATAGTTTTCAAAAGCGCCGGGAAAAACAACATAACAATTAAGGGAAAACGGGAATTTTTACGCAAAAACTGTTTTCGACAAAATCGATATTGGTTTTTCATGTAACTTAAAAAAATGAACGAATATACATGACATTTTAACTGGTTGTTTATATTCGCATTTTCTATACACGATAAAATTTTCAAAAGATTTTGATTTGTTTTGAACTATTTAGGGACATTTTCATTTCCAATTTTATTAGGTTTTTTTTCTATGAATGTCAATAAAACTTCATTTGTTGAGAAATGCTTGAAAATGTAATACAACGCTCCTACTATATTGTTACAATGAGATTTGAATAATGTTAAAAATCCTTAGTCAGTTTTTTTTATAAGCGTTTAAAGTTCAAATCTTTACAAAATACTGAAAAATCACGAAAATTTGCAAATTATTTTGAGTTGAGAATTCATAAAAATTGTTCTTTTTAAATCTAAGATTTGAAAATTTAATATAAGATTATTCATAAGTTTGTCTACCTTTACAAAAAAAAATTTCTACAAGCAAATCAAATTAAATTTTTATGAGCGTTTGAAGTTCATATTTTTACAAAATTGGATATTCACTCAATTTCTGATGTAGTCGTTTTTGTTGTTATATGAAGGCGCTCTTCATTTCTGCGCAAAAACATGCAAACATTGGCTAAAATCACGCTTACTACAAGGAAACTTCCTATATTGAAGACCACGAAGACAAAACCAACCGTTATTAATGATTATGACCAAATTTCTCTACTTTTTTTTCCAATATAGGTACATAATGTATACTGTATAATTTATAACTTTGCTATAACGACCTTGGTGGTCCACAAGTATATATAAGTAATATTATTTTATAACACTGTAAAAACATTAAACCTATATATGTAAAAGCAATTAATCAAATTAATTAAAAATTATTAAATTCTGCTACCTCTAACCTGGTGTTATTATAGTGTTATCATGTTACATAATAGGTTTATAATATAATAATATATTATTTTATATTTACATTTGAAAACAATCTTAATATTTTGATATAGTTTACATTCTTCATTATTTGTTTCAACAATTCATTATTTTTAACAGTCACATAACTTTCTTTTTACAATCAACACATTTTTAGTCATGCCGCTTTTCATACTAACAAATGATTAGATAGTATTATTTTTGCTCCTGAAAGTGAGTAAACTGATATTATTTGCACGTAGGTAGGGCACTGCAAGTATTTATTAGGTAGGTGGGTTCACCGTTCGAACGGATGTATTTTAAAGGAGTGTTAGTGTTAATATTAAATATATTCATTTATAAAACAATATTTTAAACCGTGATGATGAGTTGTGTTTTTGAAATTTTTATCGAACTGTATGACAATTTTTATGAAGTACCCACTATAAGATATATAGAATATAGACATTTAATTGCATTTTTCAGAACTCATTACTAGTTTAAATGTCTTATTGTCATATTCGACTGCTAAATTGATTGAAAGCATTTTGAATGGATTAAAAATATATAACGCTGTACAACTGTTCAATGCGTATGCGTCACAATAGATACAGAATAGTTATAATATATGCGCACACATAATAATTATACTAAACGCGAAAGGATTATTCCAGTTTTACGTTACAGAACTTTATGGTGAGTAATGATTACAATACAATCTGATCTGCAGCGATATCTAAAGACATATTATTATGTTATAAATTCAGAAAATCCGATTGTATGATTTTATAATAATATACTGAAATACGTAGACATTTCACTGGGTAGGTATTTCAGGAATATTACATGGATTTAAATATTGGGTACCTACGTTAATTTTGTTAAACGCTACAGCTCTTTAAATATACTTTCTTTGGCATTTAAAACCAAATTAATATACAAGGTAAATGTGTGTATATATCTAATATATAAAATTCTCGTGTCACAATGTTAGTCTCGATACTCCGCCGAAACGGCTTGACCAATTTTTATGAAATTTTTTATGCATATTCAGTAGGTATGAGAATCGGCCAACATCTATTTTTCATACCCCTAAGTGATAAGGGTTGTCCAGAAAAAAATAAAAAAATATTATTATTAAAATAATAATATTGTATATTATATATTGGTTTCTATTGGTTAATCGGGCATGTTCGTTGATTTGTATTATTATTTTTTATCAATATTTATATATTATATATAAATGAATGTTTGTGTGTAGATAAGACCACTGGGAAAAAGATAGGCTAATTTAAAAAGGGTTAAATTTGTTTTTTTTTACTCATCTGATTTTAATACGGATAGATTAGGATTTTGTATTAATTGATTATATTAATCCATCGTAGATAGAATTAAGTAAAAACGCCAAACTTGGTATAACTTTAATACTTTTGAGTTAAATCATACACTTACGTACAAACAGTACGGGGTCCGCGATCTACCACAGGTACATTGCCTGCCTGATAATGTACTGCTATGAATCAGAATTTTTATCTTAGGCAACAGAAAAGTTAAGATGAATCTAGAAAATCACACACCGAATATTAAATAACGCATTGAACAAAGTTTGAGTCATATACAGTTTGTACATTTAACGGGTAATGAAGTGCACGGGATCAGCTAGTATATATATATAATTTATAATTGAAGTCTCATTGTCACTTATAATTAGTAGTTACTAGTTAGACAAGTACATTATATTTGGACGATTGATCAGAACGCGTTTCTATATTTTATATGCACTTTAGTATCAATATTCATCGTGTTTTAAGTAAAATATTGATCTCGATGCATCCTAGAAATCTGCATTATATATAATAATGTCCAAATAATTCACTATGTAGAATAGGTGTGATTGATTCGTTGAATGTGCGTATTCGTCAATAAGCTTCGCGTTATATTTTATTTTCCAAGCCTTTAATGCAATAAACGTTTAATAATTAATTTAAAAATCTTTTCCGATTATTGATTACATAATTTAAAAGGAACTAGATAATACCTCGTGTCACAGATTGATTTAACGGTAACAACCGAATATCGAATAAACATTTTAAAAAGTTGCATTGCCTATGATAATAAATATTAACTAATAACTATAGTTATTAACTAATATTTATAGATACCTACGCGGTTTAATTATATGCTCACAAATCGTTATATTACTATCTAATCATATTCTACAGCACTTATAAACGCCTATTAATCATCCAATATTACTATAACATAAATTAACAATTTTAAAATGCACATAACTTGATTAAAAACTAAAACATCTGAAAATCCTATGGGAGAAATTATACTATGATATAATTTCCCTTTAAATTCGTTAAAATCCTTTAAAAATATATAAATTTGTAGTGGCAATATAATAATAATACAATATTATTATTTTATTATTATATTATAATTAGGTTTACTTTTCAAATGTCGATAAAAAGTTAAATTTTTGCTGTTATATTATATTATATATACTATCTAGGTAACTATACAAGATTTTAATTTTTGGTCCACACCTCATCGAGGTTTTTGTCTGTATTAATCTACCATTTTGGAACCAACAATTTTTTTATTCGCCCCGGGCTCCGCTAGTCATACAGATGGTCCGGAATGTATTATATAATTCCTTATGGCATTGTGATGTTCAAAAACTATAAACAAATAACTTCTATACAACTAAGATATAAGTATAATAGTTGGTGCTAACAATAATTGTATAACGATGAATAATCGATTTCACGCGACAAGTGGATTTATGAGTATATGTGTGTATTATATTGTATAGATTAGGTATATATAATAGGTATATAAAGCGCTGTAGTAACACGGTATAGGTAAATCATTAAAACAGTCGTTGTAGGGATAACGTTCTCCAATCAAATGGTATTTGACCGTCACACCGTTTGTTTATATTACTGTACATAATAATATATAATAACAAAAAATAATAATTATATTATATAGGTACACGAGCAGATAAACACGCGTAATTGGTCTCCTTTATACAGCAGCGAACTCGAGTGTACCTATATTATTAACGATTTGAAAACGCGTCGAGTCATCGAAGAAATGCTTTCGATTGTAACTTGTAAGTCAATGTGGTGACTCGTGACGCGGAACATAAGCATTACGCTATATATTATAATATAATATTATGTGTACCCTGTGGCCTGTGCATGTATAATAATAATTATTCGTATTTTAAGATCTCGAGGCCAGTAATCATCGCGGCTGCACCGGCACCGTCATCGGGCGATTTATCTATTATTACGTATTGCCCTGCGATGTCCTACGAGGGCTTATTACTGTTGAGTCCGACCGGTGACTTGTCTCTCGAACATTAATCAATAAATGACAGGCGGCGTCAATCATAATAATATATTATTATTATGTTTAGCCGCCGTCATTCGAGATGGACGCGTTTTCTATGTAGGTAAACCTACACGATATAATATCGTAATATTATTGAAGTTAAACTTCTTTACGCAGGGTAGTGAGGAAAAAAAAGCGAACGGGCGGCCGTACGAACGCGAACGCGTACATGTCCGTGTGCGCAGCCGCGGATTGTCGTAGCTATATTTTGTAAACGGCTATGGATTGTGGGCGGCCACGTGTACAACATACCAAAAGTTACCCCCCCCCCCCTTTTTTTTTGATTTAAGTATATCTCGGTCCGGTTTCAACATGGGTACCCCGTTTTACCATGAAAAATTTTGTCATTAGACCCTCTGAAAAGCCTCCACATAGTCGGTGTACTTTTGACCCCCCCCCCCTCTCAAAGCTATTTCGGAAAATCTCGAGGTGTCGTCCCACGTTTCTGAAACTCAAGCTTTCTTATAGTATGTAGGTCGGTGATGAAATTCGGCATCTTGTGTCAAGACTGTACGAGACGTTTTTCCCCGTCTTCCGGGGCCCCGAAAGTTCAAAATTTGTGTTTTTCGGAGTGTTTCTGCACGGACACTTTTTTTTCGGTACGTCGAGCCGTTTTTGTAGTCGAGCCTTATAGAGGGCTATACACTGATATCGGAACCGATATCAACGTTATTCAACTATTTGTTAAGGAGCTATGATTTATATAGTGCTTTTTTGTTTTTCAAATAACTATATTAAATGAAATAATTTAATGAAGAGAAAAAAATTATTTACGATATATCGATAATGTTCAGTCGCAAATGTACGTTTCGTATTTCAGTTATCATATGCCAATCATAACTACTATACCGATTGAGCAAAAATGATAATCGATCATTAGAATGAAAAAATAAAAAAATAATCTAAAAAATATAATTTATATTTTTTCTTTTCTTTCTTTATTATCCTCATTCCCTAGTCTATCCATGCCTTTCTTTATTTTTCACTCACTCACGTGTAGCGTTAAAAAGAAGTTTCACTTCCCGCGCGCGTACTGGTAACACACACACACTTTTTATTATACCGTATCGATTATCAGATTATTTTAATATGTACATCGGAAACGATGACGATAACAAATCCCTTACGGCGGCGTTATATATTATTATTATTATTGTTAGGTACCAACTACCTATTATAATTATAATATGTGATTGTAGGTATCACAGGTGGTTTTCTGTAGATTTACCGCTGTTGGTATTGTAACATATTATGCAAATTATAATAATATAACATTCCTGTTGTTATCTATGTTATTATTGTTAACAGCGAATCTTACAGGTAAGTATATCCACGGGGCAGTATAATATGTAGGTCGGTCCGCCGATGGTTGATATAAGCGCCGCCAAAATGAGATAAGAAATAAAACAATTGAATAATAGTCAGTAGTCACCAAAGTTCAATTTTAATCAACTAGTTTACTATTAAGTATTAACATGAGGTTATAACATGAGTATATAATAAATTAATTTTGTTTCTAATTTTACTTACCTAATATTGATTGTTGACGATTTATAGTTTTTACTGAGTAAAAAATTATAAAATATTATGTACGAATTTCCACATTGTAATATACATTTGAGCAAAGCGATATGAATTTATTGACTTTATAATGATGTGTATTATTTTAGATTATGAGCGTAGCGAATGAATATATCGTATTTACAATGGTATGTGTGTGTTTTTAACATTATATATAATATGTTTTTAGGCTGGGTACAGATATTTTATTTTCTAACCAATTTTTTCTAATGTTTTCATTGTCATGGTTACTTATTAACAAAAACATTTATTTGTTTCATAGAAGAAAAATATCGAGTGGCAGGTGCT
The DNA here is from genome assembly GCF_005508785.2 of Acyrthosiphon pisum. Classification (NCBI taxonomy): domain Eukaryota; kingdom Metazoa; phylum Arthropoda; class Insecta; order Hemiptera; family Aphididae; genus Acyrthosiphon; species Acyrthosiphon pisum. The sequence goes on along the minus strand of NC_042495.1, from coordinate 45,999,367 downwards.
ATAGTGTTTTTCTAGTTGGTGCATTCTGGAGTTCAAAATTGAAAACTCCAAGTAGTTTTCGAAAGCATCGGATAAAACAAACAAAAAAAAAAAAATGAAGGAAATTAATGGGAATTTTATTTTTTGGTGTATTGAAACAATGTTTCTCATATTGTATTTATTACTGTAACCAAAAAGTCTAAAAATTATATAAACACAGTGTTTTTTAATAGATAATATTTTAAGTTCAAATTTGGACGAAATTATATTTTCAAACGGAGAATAATAGTCTTAGTAATTTTTTTTTGTAATTTAAAAATATTGTTTGTGGGTACCTACTTGAAATTTTTGAAGTATCTACCTACAACAAATGAGATTTTTTCGGCAAAAACAAATTCAACCTACTATTTTTCTGTTAGTAAAATAAATTACTGCTTTACCTGGTATTACTGCTTTACCTAATATAATATACCTACTTAATAATATACATTATATTTAGTAATATATAGGCTGATAATAATAAGCCGTCTTAACTCAGAATCGTATTTCGTATCATATTTTATATCATTAAATTCAAATTTAACATATCCTTTACAGTGGTCAGTGACTCACATGTAATACCTAGAGTACAGCAGAGCAGTACCCATTTTCCCATCTTTTTTTTGTTCGTATTACTTGTATAATATAGCCTATAGGTATACTTACTTTATAACTTATACTATTAATATAAGCAAAGCAAATTATATTTGTTTTTTATACAGATTTAAGATTCGAGATTTAAGTGCAGGGCGTCGACTAAACCTAAGTGGCGGGGGGAATATTTTATTGACGGGGGTCAACTAGACCAGTACCATGTTTTCTTATATTATATTTTAGTATCTTAATTTATTTTTTAGTTTTTGAATGTTTTATTAAAAGGTTTTGTTATATTTTCATAATTATAATGAAAATTTGTAAATAGTGATTTGTATCTAGCTAAAAATGTATTAGTATATTTATTTGTATTTTAATTATCTGTTGCTAAGAAATGAACATTTAAATCAAGGTTTATCATAAGTAGTTAATACTGGAACCAAAAACTATAGCTAAACAAATGTATACCTAACCATAATTTTCGAATTATTAATTAAATATAACATATAACAAATAATATTACAATTTCACGAAATTTAAGAGGTAATTAGAGATTGACGATTTTAGTTATTTTTAGATTCTGAGCGGATCAAAATAATATATTGGTTTTACAGTGATGTGTGTGTTTTTTTTCTGTCTGTCAGCAATATTTTGGATAGTATACTTATAAGCATGCTTCGATTTTTGAGATCAGCATCTTTTCAGACAGAAAAGTGAACCTAGTTAGTACTTTTAAGAGGTCAAGTCAAATTCCTTGGGTGGAATTGAAAATCCCAAGTAGTTTTAGAAAGCGTAAAGAAAAACTACCGACAAATTACGAAAAACCGTTAAAAATGACATTTTAATTTCTAACGATCTGTTTATCCCCAAAGCAATGAATAAAAAATAATAATATTTTAAGGACTACGCTAAGCGCTCAGAATCGTTTTTCGTATACAATGGTTTATCATTGTGTTCAAATATAACACATCCGTTACAACTACTGTACAGCAGAGTGGTACCCACTTAAAAATATTTTAAAAAAAATATTTATAGATACTTGAAACTTTTAAAGTATATCATAATTTTTACACACAATAACATTTTCAAACACAATGTCTTCGTCAATAATTAATCCAACCAACAGTATTACTAGTAGTAAAAGAAATTAATATATAATAATCATTTCTGTTCTTCAAATGAGATCATTCGTTATTTTTTAATTATTAAGTGGATAATTTTTCTGAAAATGTTAATATTGGTACCTATAATAATTCATATTATGAACGATTATTAGTTCATAAAAAAGTTGTAAAAACATTTTGAATAGATGTTTTATTGGATCTAGTATATTATGTTACACTAGGAAATTATTACTAATTGTAAATGTTGATGGATTATTATTAATTAATAATTACTATTATTTTAAAATCACCATTGGCTCCATATCTTCCAAACCCATTATCGTGGATAATATGATCTATGAACACAAAAATAATGAATTCAATAACTACTCATTTGTTTTTTGATTTTGATATGTTACTCATAACTCATAACAGTGGATACAAAATATACTAATGGCCTATATTTTAATAATTGTTACTATACGGAAAAACTGCAACAAGTCCCCTATTTGCATGATTTTCTTTATTAATTATTATACCACTTGCATCTGCATTGGACATTTACATGAAGATATCAGGGCGTATTTACAGGGGGGTGGGACCCATGGGGTCCGGACCCCTCCCATTAACTCGTGTCTTGTACATGTTAAATTTTGTGTTTTTAAATGATTAAGAAAAAAAAGTTTTATCATATGATACAAAGGAATTTGTAAAAACTTTTTGTCGCTTCAATTTGTAAACATTTTATCCAAAGCAGTTGAGCCGTTACGGAGGAGTTCGTACACTACCACCGTGATACGAGATTTTTATATATTAGATGATTAAAAACCCAACAATTGTACATGGACTTATAAGCTCCCACGGCTCTGTGTTCTAAAAATGATCTGGACCCTCCCCATCACAAATTCCTAAACACACCACTGGTAGGTATGTTATTGTAGTGTACATCATTAACAGTCAGGTCTTGAATAAATATGTCAGAATTCCTGACTAAAGCCCATGATTTAATGATGTGTTCTCTAGGAAATAAATTAGTAATTATTACACCACTGACATTATTTTTAAAAAAAATGTTTAACCAAATAACCTATGTGCCATGTAGGTACACATAGATAATAATGTGATTTTACTATATGGCTGTGAATTTGTTGACAAATAAATTGTACTTTGTTTTAGATTCTAAGCAAAGCGATGAATGTATTGATTTTATAATGACGTGTGTTTTTTTAATTTTATCTCATTTTTTTATTTCTTACTTTTATGTCTGTCATTTTCGTTTGGGGCAATAAAACTGTTTCGATTTTCTTCAACACGATTTTGTTAGATTGGAAAGTGAATCTAATTGTTGCATCGGAGAGATCATTCCTAATAGTTTTCAAAATTGCAAGGAAAAACAAAATTAAAATTAAGAAAAACGGGCATTTTTACGAAATATCAATTTTGGTAAGGACATAATATACATAGAATTTTTACTGAATGTTTACATTAGCATTTTCTGTACGCATTTCGACTTGTTTTGAGCTCCTATCGGTCGAATTAATTTTTTTCTATAAATATCAACATATATTTATTCGTTTCATCAATGTATCTAAGGATTTAAAATGTAATACAAGATTCCTTCCAAGGTTATCTAACGACCTCAAAATAAATAAAAAATGTCTATAAGAAAATCAAAATAAATATAAGAACGTTTGAAGTTCACATTGGATATTCCATCGATATCTCAAATAGTGATTTTATATTTTATTGTAATATTCAAAAACAAATGATTATAAACACGCTTGAAATTTATATTATATGTTTATTTTATAAATTACTTGATAACATTTTCAAAATGCGTATTGACTCGTTTCGATTTGTTTACGGACATTTTCAATTTTCAATTTTTTTAGTTTTTTTTTCTATAAATATCAAGAAGATTTTATTTGTTGGATCAAAAAGAATGAAATTGTAATGTAATTCCTTCTTACAGTTAAAAATACATTTACACTAATTTGTTCACAACAATTGTTCAGGTAGTAATATTGAGCAAACATTGAGTTTTGAGTGAAAAACATAAACAATTACAGAGAACTCATTACTTATAATATCTATGTACATAAACCCATTTAGTTTATTCTATTATAATATTATTATCCAGAAAATAATAATAATGAAAAATCGACAATTTGACTAAAATTAATTCGTTGTCATTTTATTATCAGATTTTTTGTTGTACAAAAAATATTGTTGGAGGAAAAATATAATGTTAATATATTTTATATTTTTATAAGAATTCTTTTGAATATATTCTAGTTATGTGCATTAAATTAGTTCAAGTATAATATTGATATATTCTATACTTACTACTAAACCATGTGTATACTGCTACAGACTGTACCTTATACATATATTTTTTAATTCTGTTGCGGGACATGAAACTATCTTCTGCTAGTAAAATTTTAAAATATGTGTAGGGTATCTAGTACTGAGTAATTTAGACAGGAAAGTGAATTATAGAGAGTACCCAGTTTTCGTAAAATGTAATGAAATTTAAAAAAATGATATATTTCTTGAAATATTTCAGGATTTTAATAAATTTTATTTTTTAAACAAGTTGTATATTTACATATAACTGTCATAAATCATCTTCATAATTGTATGGTACCTATATGTATACCCAACCTTTGGTATTATACATTTAAAATGTTATTCAACATTTTTTAAATATTTTAATGTTTAAATGATACAAATAGGTATACAATATTTTACATGTATATTATATACCTACTGAATTCTCACATTAGAATTTAGAAATACTGAACATTGCGTTAAAAAAAAAGATAAATTGTGTATTTATTTATGCTAAAAAAAATTTCAATGTTTCACGTTTTTGTGAAATACTTCACCATATAGTGAAATAATTATTTTCACATGAAATATTTCATACTTCAAACACTAGGTATATTGCTATTATATGGCATGGCGTCATTGCCCAGGACGAATCGCCACGATAAATTATATTTTATTATTTATTTAATAAATAAATTGTATTATATTGTATGGACGGCTATTATATACAATATTGTAATTTATAAGTTATAACTGTTACAATTAAACAAAAAAAAAACCGAAATACATACATTTTTTTTATTTAAGCCACAACAACATTGACAATAACAACAACAACAATAATTTATAGTACGATTATGATACATACAATTTGACCTGTTACATTAAGTTGTACAATTTAAGTTAATTTTATATATTTAAAAAAATGTTGGTATTGTCTGGATCTGGACTCAGTGCTTTATCAAGATTTTCTGCGATTTCAAGCTAGGCTCTAATGATACTGATGTTTCAATTTGTGATATTTTGGTGCAGAGAAACGGTATCCATAGTAGTATTCGAGGGCGCCAGGTAGGTAGTTTCATAAATCATAATATGGTTAAATGGTTTTGGTATATCGAGGGAAACTAAACCTAAAACTGATTTGGTTTCGGTTGTTCTGAAAAATTTTGTTTTGAATGACGTGTATATTGTTGTACGTATACATGTATGTGCTTCGATGTTTGCGACAACCAGTTTGTTAGAAAGAAAATGAATTTATTTTATCGATAAACCGTCTCAATCGAGTATCAATGCTTTTTTCGTTAATTTTGAACGTTGTAGGTACCTATTTAGTAAAGATACTCATACTGGCTTGTATAATTTAGTTAATTTTAAATATTTAAAAAAATGTTGTTGTTGTCTGGATCTGGACTTGGTGCTTCATCAGTATTTTCTGCGATTTCAAGCGGCTTCTAATGCTACTGATGTTTCAATTTGTGATATTTTGGTGCAGATAAACGATATCCAGTAGTATCCGAGGGCGCCATGTAGTGTCATAATATGGTTAAATGCTTTTGGTATACCAAGGCATACTAGCCTTAGAACTGGTTTGGTTACGAATAGGTTTTTAAAATTTTCGTTTTGAGCTACGTGTAGGTTGTTGTATACTTGTATGTGCTTCGATGTTGATGACAACCAGTTTGTTAGGGAGAATGAGAATTTATTTTATCGAGAACCATCTCAACCAGGTATCAATGCTTTTTTCGAGAATTTTGAACATTGTATTTTTAAAAAGATACTGGCTTATACAATTTAGTTAATTTAAAAAAAAAATTGGTGTTATCTGGATCTGGACTCTGACGTTCAGTGCTTCATCAATATTTTCTGTGATTTCAAGCTGGACTCTAATGATATTGAAGTTTTAATTTGTGATATTTTGGTGCAGAGAAACAATATCCATTATAGTATTCGAGGGAGCTAGGTAATGTCATAATATGGTTAAATGATTTTGGTACATTGAGGGAAACTAGCCCTAGAAGTTAGAACTGGTTTGGTTTCGGAGGTTTTTTAAATTTTTGTTTTGAATGTCATGTAGATTGCTGTATATACTTGTAAGTATGTTCTTCGATGTTTGTGACAGCCAATTTTTTAGGGAGAAAAATAATTTATTTTATCGAGAAACCATTTCAACTGAATATCAATGCTTTTTTCAAGAATTTTGAAAATTTTATTTTTTTAAAGATACTGGCTTGTATAATTTAGTTAATTAAAAAAAAAATGGTGTTGTCTGGATCTGGACTCAGACTCTAAGTTCTTCATTAAGATTTTTTGCAATTTCAAGTTGGGCTCTAATGCTACTTAAGTTTCAATTTGTGATATTTCGGTGCAAAGAAACGGTATCCAGTAGAACAGAGGGCGCCAGGTAGTGTCATAATAATATACTTAAATGCTTTTAGCGGGGCTTTTGGTATATCGGGGGAAACTATCCCTAGAACTGGTTTGGTTTGGGAGGTTTTTAAATTTTTCATTTTGAATGACGTGTATATTTTTGTATAATTGTTTGTGCTTCGATGTTTGCGACAACCAGTTTGTTAGGTTAGAGAGAAAAAGAATTTATTTTATCGATAAACCATCTCACACGAGTATCAATGCTTTTTTCTGTGATTCATTTTTATTTTTCGGGTTCTGGGATATATATAACAATAGCGTGTTTCCAGGTTATTGGAATTTGTTCATAAATAGATTAATTTCTAGACTAATATTTTGAAATAAAATAATAATTAGCTACGAAAAATAACTTAGTTATAAGTTTACAAAAAAGATTAACATTAAATTATGAAAAAGTTAAATAAAACATGAATAATAATAGGTAGAAAAATAATTACTTTTACGTTTTAAAATATAATGTGCATAATAAATAATACTACATACTAACTAAAACTAAAAAATTTCAAAAAAGTTGAAAAAAAAAACTAAGATAATAAGTAGAAAAGATAAACATTAAGATTAATAAAAATTTTAATAAAACATGAATAATAGTAGGTAGAAAAATAATAACTTATAGATACGTTTTAAAATGTAATCATTAATGCATAATAAGTAATAATATACTAGCTAAAATTTAAAAATTGTAAAAAAGATGAAGTCAAATATATTAAGATATAACTCTAGGGTGGGCCCCTGTAATAAGCCTCGGGGCCCGTGTGCGCTGCACGTGTTAAAGAAAATCTTTCTACTATCATTAGATATTCCGCCTCTCAAGCATTAAGTAAAATGTTTATACTTACGTACCATAGTACTCATCATTACCTCTGATATATATTTTTGAGTGCCCAGTACTGCCCACTATGGGTGCGAAACTAGACAATTTCTCGACCAGGAGCAGAGACCTGGTATAACCATATTTGCTCCTGGGATCTAGCAGATCGATTATCTGGTTTTCCTGCACTCTTCAAGAGGCAACTACTCTGTTTGGTTTGTGTACTTTATTTTCGTCTTCAGGTAGGCTTGGTCTCCAGCCTCACGTCATATGACCGTCTTCCGGTGTGATCTACCGGGACACCGGGGGTCGATCAATCCCCCGGTGGTGAGCTTGTCCGCGACCGCTTATTCGTCCATCCCAAAGGTATGGCTTATTTCGCGGCTACCCTGTATATCTACAGGACGTTCCCCCATCCGCAACCCGGGGACGCGCCCGATGTCATGCCCATGCACACGGGATTGCATCCGTTTATATAATAAACAAATTTTGTTTTTGTCGTTGCATTTTTTAAATTGGGTTCGCCGAATTTGAGATTTACCGAAGCTAAAAAAATCACAATTACAAGATAATTATAATCATGAAATTATTTCATAAAATTTAAATAGCTGTTATATCTACTCAACTAACTCAAGACAGTGCCGACGCACCGTAGAATGGTTTGAACAATTATTGCCTTGAAACTAATCTAAATATATCGAATATATCTTTGGCATATGGTATGGGCAAGTGTGCCAGTTTTCAAATTGTCCACAATTCTAGAAAAGTTGAAAATTAAATTTTATATTTAAGTTTCCACCTCATTTTTAAGACTTTTCCGAAAAATGACTCTCATGCTTTGTAGATTTGTCGAATTTTGATTACTATTCTTTTATCTGAAAGAAGAAGACTTCCTACAGCCCGTATCGATCTCTAATTTTGTATTATAAGAAATACCGACTATACCGTCGATAAAATCAAAAATAAAATAAATAATAAACATAGAATAAACATTACATGAAGTCTCCTGGACAACGAAGAACGCGTACGAGTGTTGTAGCCGGTCTATATTATTTCCAAATATACAAAATAATACAGTTAAACCTCTTTATAACGGACACTCTATAAGACGGAAATCTCCCTAGAACAGAAAATGACAACGTTCTCGAATAACATATAGGTATAATAATTGAAATTCTAATATTATATTATACATATATATACAGAGTGTAACAGAAAGAACTGACCAAAAAAAAAAAAAAATTATGCTACTTAAACTTATGACAAAAATTGATAACATTATAGGATTAGTAAATAGTTTTAGAAATATAGCCATTTTAGTAAATTTCCAAAAATAATATTTTTAAAAAAGTTATAGCGTTCCAAATTAATTTAATCAAATTTAAAATTTTTCATTTTCGGTATTAAAAAATAAAATAAAATTTTTTTTATTACACGTGTAGCGCAAGTGGCTATAAATTATATATATAAAAAAAAATTTTTAAATATTGATCAAAACAAAAGTTATTCCAAAAGTCAGGTCTATCTGTTACACCCTGTATATGTACCGTATATTTTGGTCTCCCTATAACGGAAAACTCTTTATAACGGAAACAGTTTTTAATCCCAAGTGATTCCGTAATAGATAGATTTTACCTACTGTATACCTACCCCATATTATTAGATTTCAATAGTTTTGCTCAATTTCTAAAATGTTCACACTTTTTAATTTGAACAATACCACTGACGGGGCTAATACGTATTTTTGGTAAATGTTAATTTTAATCATTTTTAGAATATTTTTATCAATGCCTAGCGCTAATCTTTAATTACATTTTAAATCCGCCTGGGTACGAACTGCTTCTGATTGGAATCTTTAAACAAAAAACAACATAATTTGAATAGCAAAATAATTATATTAATATTATTTTTATTATGATAAACAAAAAACTTAATTTCAATAAAACATTTTATAGGTCATATTTTTTCATTATATATTTTAAAGAAATTTCAAATTCACACAACAGTACAACATTGAGAGCTAATACAGTATAATATTATAGAATAATTAATATAATTATCTACCTGCTGTACATATTATACATCATAAAATATAATATTATCGTTTATTTTTTTTAATGATTTTGTGGCTACAGATACTGACTACAAAAATTTGGCACCGAAGTTTATTTATTTTAACTATTATTGTATAATTAATATTATAATTATCTTAATACCCACCACGAAAACTTTTCTTTTATAATGTTACCTAGGTATATATATTTAAAAATATTATTAAGAAATTAATCAGGGACGTCCCCAGACAGTTTTCTAGAGGAGGGGGGCAAATCTATTTTTTAAATCAATAAATTACCCTATGCGTATTTTTTAATAGTTTGGGCGACCTTAAGTCAATTTGACTGACTTTATTTTTTTTTTTAAAGTGACTACATTACACATAAGTTTACGTAACAAAGTATTGTTTCATAAATTCACCTTTAATGTTTAATTTTTAGTGTTCTTAATATAATTAAGTACAATTACTTATTATCTTTATCCAAACTGTAATGGTTATCATAGATAATAATTATTATTATTATCTTTGAGGTGATTAGTTTTTCTACTTAGGTATATCGATAAATTAAAATGTTGATCATTACTATTTTGTTGACAATGAGTCGTTATATACATTAAAAATTATTAAGGTGGGGGTGAAACGCGCCTGAACATTATGTTTGTTCAATCTTTTTTCAAAAAATACATATCTACAATTCTTAATTATTGATTTTTTTGATTTAAAAACTAAAAAATAGAATTAAAAAACCACAAATCATTGTAAAACCAATAGATTCATCGTTCCTATATAAAAGTCTAATTTATTGGTTTTAACGATGATACTATGTCAATAAATTGTGAGAAATTACCGCAGATGATGGAACATTCATGATATCCGTAGTTGTAGCTAGTCGTCGTAGTACATCAATAGTACCGTGGTTTCTCGTTCAAATTATTTTAAAATTTAATTTTGTAAAAAAATGTATACACAAATTGAGTTGTTATAAATTGTCACTAAAATAACTTTTTTTATACTTGAAAATAATGTGTACGAAATTAAAACAATACTGAAGACGAAAATTTTATTCGCAATCGGAAAAACGTGTAAACATATTACATACCTAATAATATAGAATTATATTTCCTGGACAACGAAAACAACGCATAACTATTAAGTTTGTAGCCAATTCGATTTATTTTCTAAAAAAATATAATAATATTATGTATTAATCGATGCATATCAAAATAAAGGATTACACAAAAATCACTCTATATAATAGGATCATACAGAATCAACTTCTACGTCTGTCTTCCAAACAAGAGGATCCGATGCACAACGTCCACGCCAGTATGCACTTCGACAATATTCTTGCCATTCGAAGCGAGTGGGTTTATTTATGTATGTATATTGAGTTATTCCAGCATTCGGTATGACTGTCTAAATTAATTATTTTGTATTATCGAACAAATTCACCTTGTTAATTATTTATTCTCCTATATATTTACTCTTTGCAATAATATAAAGTTCTGTGATTATCATCGTATCATAGTCCAGCTATAATATTATTATACAGTTATGAAACTGCCTATTTAGAATACAAGTATAATAATAAGTGCTCATTAACTTAAATTGCATTCGGTTGGCGAATTGACTATAATATAGTAACATATTAATATATTATGTACTCTTGCTACGGTTGTAGGGATTTTGAAGGCATACGATAATAGTTACGTCCCAAATCATAGATAACAAATTCATATAATATTAGTGTTCGAATCACATCAATATCATACGTAGAACTCAACAAAAAATATCTCTTAATATACTAAGTATTAAACATACAAATCAAGACACGTAATATACATATATATATATATATACACCGCAGTTACTTTGAGCATCGAACTCAACCCCGTATCCACGAATACGACTACATACTCAGGTAAACTAATTATAATATTTCATAATACATTTATGTATATACATTATTATAAGATACGAAATATAATAGAGTAGTAGAATAATTATACGTATAGGTATAGCCTTTAAACTAAAGATATAAAATCACTAATTAACGTCAAATAATATCAGAACACCGATGACATAATATGTATACCCTTAATATAACACTCCCCTTTTTAATATATAATTCTAACTATTTTTACTATTTATTATTAACCCTTTCCTTTCCCCTATAATATCTTAACGTATTTTTAATCTACTACAATTTGTTTCCATTATATGATTTCTTATCATGTTAGAAACAATGTCCTTAAACCGCACAAAGTCATCATTAATTTGATGGGAAATTTACTTTTTTTTTTTAGTAATTTTAATCTCAAATATAATAATACCTATGTATTTAAAAACTCAGTTTTAAACTTTTTTTACAAATTGTTAACGAATAAAATATAGTTATAATATTAGGATTTTGAGGCGATAGAACTAATAAAAAAATCACTTAAAATATGAAATGATTTTCTCTTTTTTTCCATGTTAGTCTGTAGATTAACGTACACACATTTTTATTCCAATATAAGACAAATGTTTTTGTGTAGGTATTATATTTGTAAAACTGTACTTAACTCATATAGATAGCTACAACAGTATAACTCATAATTATATATTACAATTAATCTTGTTTACTATAGTATATTACTACCTATATACTCTCTATAGATATAAACATAATATCTTACAGGAAATTATTTTTTCATTTTTATTAAATTATTATTTAAATAATATGAATAATTAATAATTAATATTATTAATTATAACTATTTATAAGTTCAAAAAATATATTTTAATATGTGACACATAGACATAGATATAAATTATATTATTATATGGGGGACAGAGTGGCCGAGCGGTCTAAGGCGTCGGTTGCGACGCAGCCGACGCTGGCCCGATTCCTTGGTCACGTGCGGCATTTTTCTTTGGGCAAGTCACGGTGTCCGGAGAACAAGTGCCGCCATCCGCCACCCGAGCATGGCAGATACCTACGGATGCCCAATCAAAAATTCTGCCAAACCTAACACACACGGGCCCCCCCCCCCTACCGACATTAAAACGTACAGAACCAATACAGCTAATGGCCATAGATGCCGGGCGTAAGATATAAAAAAAAATATATATATATTATGTATTATTATATTGGGTACATAGGTACTACATAATACATTTAATACTCAAAACTAAATATTGGATTTTATTTTTAAGAATTATTTTTATCAACATTTACACTTTAAATCATTTCCAAGTGATTTTTTTTTTATTTATTCAGAATAATTCAAATATAATACAATAATAATATTATTAAGAGCTGATACGTATACCGTATACGAACTGCGCTCAGCTCATATCTGGGATACAGAGCTCCTATAGATAAATACAGTAATAATGTATTAAATTTCTTATACAGTAATAATAGTAATAGTAATAGTATAGTTAAAGTTATAGATATAATATTAGGAGTTAGGACAGTGTTGAATTCTTGATGACGATCAGATACCTAATATCTTATTTATCTAGATACTGCTCAACACTGATCACAACACACGTATAATAGTAGAATTATGTATATAAAGATAACTGTATTTTAAACAAATAAAATTATCCAATCAAAAAAAATTCCGTATGATTTACAACTTTGTTCTCGTACCATTTGGTGATCGGACGACTTATTGTCTTATATGTCACTGTACAGTTAATTAACAAATTATAATAAAATGTGAAAACATTTGAGACCATACTTAGCTCTAACCTGTATCTCCACGTAGATGATATATTATATATTATATATTGTATATGTACGCGTTTAACATTCATTATACTACGTGAATAATGAGCACATTTGCCGACTTCGAGTATAATATTATAATAATATGTAAATTATTTAAATGTAAAAGCTCTTAAGAGCCGTTCTTGAAACTATTTTTATTCAAACAATCGTCACTCGCATATTATGCGCTCTTTACACGTTTTACCGGCCAACATATTAATAATCATAATAGTATCTAATTGATGAGAAATAAATTATGTTTTTTTCTCATTTACTTCAATATACCTAAACGTTACAGAAAATATGTGCCATACCTATTCTCCGTAAAATTACAAACAAATTACAAACAAATTTAAACATTTTTTTTTTAATATAAAAAAAAAATTAACTTTTATTCAACTTTTTTGTTCACTAAAGCTATTCCACTTCAAAGCTACATCTGCTGATATCATTTTTGTTCTCAGCCGGTTATACTGTATAATATGTTTTATATTTTTTGCTTAATTGGTATGATCAGTACAATAATTTCGGTAGCAGACCGTATTTAGATGTTGTAGTCTATTCTCTATATAAATACAACGGAATACGGATAATAGTATTTAAATGTAATTGTATAGGTTATTATAGAGAAAATTAATCCCGCCGATATACAACGGATCGTATACGAATATATTAGCCTAAACGAGGTCCGTTTAAAAATGATTACACTGTTACAATAACAATCGGTTCGTTTTGAAATGTACAATCCAAAAAACACACACACGCATATTCGTATTAATTTTACAATGTGTTTTTTTTTTTTAATTTGTGTCCAGTTGTTTCTCTTTTTCTGTTCTATAAATGTGAATACAATTTTATTCGTTGGGTTAAAAATCTTGAAAATTGAATCAAGGTTGCTTAAAAATTGTTATAATAGTATTTGATAAATATTAAAGATCCGTAGGTAAAATTTTTTTGATAAGTATTTAAAGTTTATATTTTGACTAAATTTATCAAAATCTCAAAAATTATCAATTTATTATTGTAACTAAATAATTATAAGATGTTCAATTTTTATAGCTAAGGATTGGAAGGTTAAAAAAAATATTCTCATAAACAGTTGTAAGGATTGTCGTCAACGACATCGTACATTCATCCTTTTAGTAAATTTCAAAGGTATTAAAACCAAGGTCCAAGAATAACGTTTTCAGTTATTTTGTTGTAATTTAAAAATATCATTCGTGGGCATATGAAACGTGGGGGTACTACACTGCGGGTTTTAAGTTCTTCGGTGACAACCACACAGTAGCAGGTACTTTGCGCCTTTCCACGTGGTGTCGAAAAAACGCCTTGTCCGTCCACGTATGTGTTGCTTGTAACTGTGGTTATCTCCGGTTCTTTATTCCTGTCCAGTATAGCAGTGCCCCTCTCTTCTTCAATTCTCATAGATGGTATCATGTCTGCCTCGTCTTGCACCTGCACGTCGTCGCCGGTTTCTGCAGTGCATCAGGGCGATCGGTTGATCCAAGCGTCTCGGAGGGCGCCTGCAGTACTACCGCTGCCTTTCTCCGTCATGCATACGACGTCAATCAATGTAACAATAATGTCACATAATATAACGTCTTCGTCATCACCGTCGTCGAGTTTTGGATCTAAATTTTTATCTTCTGGTTTGGGATCTTCTTCTTCCATCGTCGTAATCCATTCGTCAACACTCTTCATTATGATCTCTTCAATTAATTCGGCGATAACGCTGTTAATGGTGGCCATTTTTACTTTTGGTTTTTATAGCTAGCTCAGACTTTAAATTGCAAATGAACTCGAAGTGCAGTTCAAAATCAGTTTGCTCTAAAAATTTAAACATTTTCCAGACGACGGGTTCACAGCGACGTTTATTACATGCGAGCCGCGGGTACGGTCGCAACGTTCTAATCAACAATCGTTAGGATTTCGGGCCCTTTTATTTTCCCAAGACCATTATTAATGATATATATGCGTGTAGGTATAGTTCTAATAAATTAAACTATAATATTTGTACAAGGATTTGTGTTTCGATTCGTATTATATACTGCAGACAATCGGTTCATTTAGAAATTTACAATACAAAAAACACACACGCGCACATTTTAATTTGAACCTACTGTCAAATCGTAACATCGAAACGCGTGTCTTACCCCCACGATGAGAGTTCTCTCCATCACACATGTTTCGATGATAGTTTAATAGTTGTGTATGCCTATGACCGAGTTGCTGACCACGCTGATATTATTAATTAACGTATATAATATTATAAAATACACTCCGCACTCGTGACGCCACACCGTAAAACGATATTATTTCGACACGATCGAATGCGTGTAATATATTATTATAATAAAAGCGAACGGAGAGACGATTTATTCGCTGCAGCGTAAATCCGCAAGTTATATATCTATACCCACCGAGTGTATTATGGATCCATTCACTTTGCACAACGCTTACCAGCGACTTTATAGGTGCCCATTACACGTCATGAATATCATTAAAACTATACATACACACATGGTCGATTGTGCAGCGCGTACAGCGCGATAATTACAATTTAAAACGTACCTATAATAAGATATTACACTTCACCTGCAGCAGCGGCCGGCACATCATATACTAATATTAAACACACTGTATTACATTCTCGTAGAATGCGGTCGAAACGATTATTAATATAATAATATAGCGCATATTATGCCGTATATATATATGTGGCTTATGAAATCGGGGCGGCGGCGAGCATCCAGCGCTCGTGTAAACGACATTTTCGCCCAACTCTGCGGCGATAAAAGCGCACCGTGCAAGTCTCTCTGATCACCGACTGCGGCGATTATTGCAATGCGATTTATGTGTTACACGTTAAACGTGTTTAATAAATTATAATTTGCTACGTTGCTACCGATGGCCGGAGTAAATGCATGTGATACATGCCACACCAAGTGCTGGAGTTTTGTATCTGTAATCACTATCTGCTGCAGAAGTATCGGAGTATCTGAATAACACTCAGGTACACAATCTTCCTATAGTCTCGTCCAGTTGAATAAAGAATAATGAGAATATTATATTTTCGTCTACCCAATACCGCGAATGAATCATATTTCGTTGTTTTGGGTTTATATCGATAAAATGGACTTTATAAAAACGGAGAATCGTGTCTTTAATTTTTAATAGCAACATTTTTAATCAAGTTAACATTTTATTAAATGCGTGGTCACACCAACATAAAAATCAACTTTTTCTATTAAACTATTAATGTAACTAAATCTGCATTATACCATATTTATTGATACTCACAAAATGTACCTACAGACAACATAATTCTTAATGTTTAATGCTATAAAATAATATTGGAATTTAATTTTACTATATTTTAACACCTAACTCATCACGAATCAATTCACATAGTTTCTTTTTTTTTAATCATACTCGATATGATTATTAAAATAATACGAATTTAATTCGAAGAACAATTATAAACGAATGATTATTAAATAAAACCATGGGCAATTTATCAACGCGATAGTATTCAATTACTAAATGTATTAATATAAGATATATAAAAAACAATACATAAATAGCATCAGTATTCAATTAATTTGATAATAATAATTAACAATGTATACCTAGTATTTATTATAACATACATGAAATTCAAAATATTAGCTTTTTGGGCACAAATTACAAGTACCTGCAATTTTTACTCCAATGATAATAGCGATAGATTTTGTTAACATGGCCAATATCAGGCTCTGTGAAACTTAATAATAATTGGTCCACAGTCCACACCTACCCTAAACGTTTACGTATACATTCCTCACAGAAGCATCAAATACATTTGAATATTATTAAGTCGTCTCCCTGCCGACGTCCTCGCACCAAACACCAGCTTTAATAAGTCCATATAGGTAAAACTCTAAATTTGAATAAAATTAAATATATAGGTACACGGCTATTTACTTATTTAAAAGTTATTGATTTATATAAAAGTAGAAACAGGATAAAAAAAAATTCATTTAGTTACTTAAAATTTTGTTTGAAAAACAAATTATTATAATATTATAGTAAACTTAGAACTTTTACGTACAACTTAATTAATAAACCAACACAATTTTCTCTCAAAATAATATACCAATACTTGCTTCGACGTTTATTTTGCCCCGAAGTTTATGTGCATTTTAAATCCATAAATGGTTACTATAATATTTACCTCATTCCCTCGTCGTATAATGTTTTGTTTTTCCTATAGCTTTAAAATGTATTTGTCCATCATTAAATTACAACTATTGTATTATCTGCGGGTAAAAAAAATATTAACGAATGATGTATCTTGAGAAATACGTATATTTATGATTTTCCTATAGGTACATTTATTAGAAGTAATATTTCATATTTTAACATTTATTATTAGAATTGCATAGTACTTAACAGTTAACAATTAAAATTTATATAAAATTAAGTTTTATATTATTACCACTGCAATTATAATACGTATCAATTCTTAGATTATATTATTCTTATTGACTTTTTTGATAGTATTTCGTCGATGACAGAAATTGAATTCCAATTCCGATTATAATAGTGGGGTATACCGCAAACAACTGAATCCGATGTAATTTGTGCTGCCATACATGTGTGTGGGTGAGTGTGGCGTTTCACGGAGAATACTGCCACGTGATTATCTGTGTTCATGAAAACATATATATAATTATATTGTTTTTATAATAATATGCATATTGTTGATTATTAATTATTATTATTTCCCAATTATAATTGAATAATAGAACAATTTACGTATTTCGTTTTAAATAAATATAAAATATTATTAATTAACAGCGTGCGATTGTTGACAAATTTCCTATAGATTTACAAAACATTTCTGATGCGGAAATACTACTGCATGATTTCATTGTTTTAATGTTATGCACATTGTAAATAGATATTGGTTTTGTAATTAAAAGAAAGGTACCTACATATAATATGTATATTATGCAGGTATAATTCAATTATTGTAATATATTACTAATTTGTAATTATTTCAAAGATATTACTAGAGATAAAAGTATGTCAATTAACTTGAAGTTGAGGATATCTAATTATCCAATCATTATTTTTTATTAAGTTGTAACTACTTAATACAATAATGTCATTATAGTAGGTAGTTGATATATAATGTCAAGAGTCTTCGCATTGTGGCCCAGTATTCTTATGAATATGAAATTAAATAAATAAATAAATAATTTACCTACATCAACATTTAACGTGTACAATTTTTTTAGTCTTTAACTGATATTTTATTAAATACATTTATTTGAAATAAATAAAAATATTATTCAACGGATTATGAGGTATTGGGATACGTGCACTGTACCTATAGGTAGGTATAGTTAGGTTGACAAAAAACTTTTCACAGCGACCACAATTCGAAGCAAATAAATAATATATTATCCAAACTTGACTTAATAGTTATTATAATAATATATGAATAATAATGGTAATAACGTAATATAATATGTAAACGGTATACCAAGAGCTTCAGTGGGTACGTCATAATATAGGTACATATAACATACTTTCATAAAAATAACAAAACATTTTATGTTACTTACAAGTTACAATAATATTATATCGTATACACGCTATCTTCAATTTGTAAATTATGAATATTGATTAAAATTTTTTTTTTTATATAATTAAACTGTCAACAGAGTTAATTATATAATGTGTGTTAAGTCGCCCGTTATTCATACCTACTACATAAATGTTGTATCCGTTTAAAGAGCAATAAATGTACGCGTTATCGGATTATTATAACATAATATAAAGTTTCAATGTGAAATAATAAATCAAGTACAAATAAGCCCTCTTATTAAAGTCGGTATTTAATATATCATTTTAAAAAAATTGTTACGTGTTCTTATTATTGTATATATATTGTGTTATTATGGCTGTGTTTAGGACGAATGAAAAAAATAACAGTATAAAATATTATATAGCTCTAAAGAATATATATATTATATAATATAGGTTCCTATAATTTGTTTTATTGTTAGTATTATTAAGGGCATTCCCCTTTATAGACGGGTATTATCTACCCGTAATCGTAAATTATAAACTATAACATTGGATATAAAATGATACCGTACGTATTTAAGAATTTTTTTTTTTGAACATTTATTTGATACTACCTATATGTACAATTTTTAAATAATACTTTTTTAAACCCGTATCTATTTATAGTAAATATAATATGTAAGTAGGTAATTTATACGAACACGTAGGATGATTTAAAAAATATTATCCACCATTAACACTGTTTAGGCGTACGTGATTTTATATTATTTTATTTTTTTAATGCTAAGTCTCTACATCAATTTCTTATTTTACAAAACTTTGTCAAAGGATTATCAGGGATATTATCGGAGTCAAGAGTAAGGACCCGTGCGTATGAATAATTTGCAAGGTGATTGATATTAAACTGTGAGACTATTAATGATATAAGATCAGAATTGGTTATTCAAAATACATTTTTCGTCGCTATAACAAATAATTTATAGGACATTTATATAATTTGCAATTAAACTTATTTAGAGTTCAATCATAAAAAGTAATTTTCCATTAACACAAGAATGTGTAAATGCATAATGAATTGTAGGTATACTAGGTAAGTAATTATTAATAATATGAAAGTAACTGAAATTTCAATTACGATAAATCATAATATATTCAGGGAAATATTTAGGGAAATATTCAGTAACAAATAATTTAACACTGATAGAAATTCTATAAAAATTTTTATATAATAAATTATAAATGTATAACTTGGTAAAATTAAAAATGCTGTACCTAATGAATACTTAATATTATTAATATTCGATACCAGAGAATTACTATTTATTCTCAAATATTATATTTTCTTTCGTTTTCATGGTACATACACGATTCATACTGATATCGAGACTACAAAACATATTATTTTTATATTTTAACTAGGTTTCTATTTATTTATTAATATTATTAACATCGGTTATGTTTATTATTGTTATTATTATTTTTATTAGGTAGGTTTATAATTTATTATTATGCTATAATATTCGTTTTTAAAATAAAACCGCTTAAGTTTTAAAAAAAAGAACGGAAAGAGTTTGTAGATTACTTCTGAAACTGTTTAAACTTTTAAGTTTGATTAAAGAGATGATTCGAGACATAAAATGGCGCATTTATTTTGTAATTATACATACGACATCGATTTGTTGTTGAGTTATTTGCTAATAATGTGTATTTTTAATTTGTTTAAATGCATTATAGTATGCTATATTAATGCCATTAAAAACATTCATAAACTGTTTAATCTTTAATCAATTGATATAT
Organism: Acyrthosiphon pisum; assembly: GCF_005508785.2. Taxonomy (NCBI): domain Eukaryota; kingdom Metazoa; phylum Arthropoda; class Insecta; order Hemiptera; family Aphididae; genus Acyrthosiphon; species Acyrthosiphon pisum. The sequence continues at coordinate 45,978,893 of NC_042495.1, read as the reverse complement.
TTTTATTGCTTAATGTTAATTTACAATTGTTAAAAACGACATTTTAATCATTTTCACGATCACAATAATATAATATGGTATAGGATAAAAGTAATAACGGTGTCAAAACTGTAGGTTAAATAAATGCTATCAACACTCGAACAATTTGTTATTGACTCCCATTATATTATTATTTATCATCAATTTTCATTATAACATAATATTATATACCTAAATGTTATACTATTACCTATTATAGTTATTTGGAAATTTGAAATTTAAGTGCTAATATATCGTGTGTTATTAGTACTTGATGAATAATTATAAAATGTTTTTAATAACACAATTTAACCATAAAGCTGTTGAAAAACTAAATTATACTTAAGTTTTAAACTAAGTGGGTTCTAATAAAACTAAACTGTATTTTACTACATAAGAGTATACGACCATAATATAGTTTTCTCATTATTTTTAATATATTTTAGTAAAATGACCATGAGCTAGCTATTAATATTATTATACCACGAAAGTTTAAGTAGGTTACGTGTTAAAAATTAATTTAGTTCAATTTTGCATGCAATATTTTTTCTTCGAGATTTATGAAGTTTTTAAGATGAAATATTATTTATGAACAAAACTTATAGACAGACATTATTTATGTATAATAATATTATGAACTTCTACGCTGTATTTCCATTCATAGAAAATATTTTGTACTCAAGTAATCACAAAAAAAAACAGATTCTTCAAACAAATCTATACTTATACTTAAATAATTTACTTTTAAACGCAAACAAATATAAATGTATGCTAATAATATTATAACTTAACGTTATTATGTTAAGATAAGCGGATTTTTGTCATTACTATACGCATAGAAATTACAAAAATCTTGTGGAGCATTATTTTTAACCAGATAGGTACTACATTGAATAATTATTTGGTTAAACATTTAGTCTAACTCAAAAAAAATTGTGCATGAGCAAGATTTTCACCTGTTCTAACATAATACATACATAGGAAATTTAAACGCTAAGATAAATTATTGTTCTCATTTATCAAGCATAAGATAATTCAAAAACCGGAAATTAGAAAAAAAATTGAGTCATTCAAAATACGAATTTATATACATTTTAACATCTTTGGATTAAATATTTTATATTATACATTATATATTTATAGCCATCAGGATAAAATTTCAATATACATTAATGAGACTATATAATATGTTTTTGTTTTATATTAGGTAGGTACTTTAAGTTTATAATATAAAAATTAAGAAAAACTCGTCACAAATAAAATACAAACTAACATAAATCAATGGTTTTGGTTTATAATTTATATAACTAACTATAGTCTTATATTAGTTACACTTTTATACAACTTAAACCTTAGGTAAGTACTGCTAGTCACAAAATTGAAGACCCCAACACGTGTTTAAATTTATCTAAGGTAAGGAGCTTGGAGTTTTTGAAATGGTATTGCTATAGACATTAGACACATGTTTTCCTCCATTCAACATGTCAAAATGTTATAATTAAATTGCTTATACTTAATTTACATATGTTTTAACTTTTAATACATTCTTTAAAAAATATAAAAATAAGCATTACATTTTACGAATTTACCTATTCTTAATTTTTTTTTTTGGTCCCTACATAATATATAATACAAATCTTCAACAGTATAATATTATATATAATTATATAATATTGTATGGTCATTAAATTATAAGCTACAATAATACGTAACGATATTTTTTTAAAGAATTTAGTATATACGCCCAGAGAACATTCTATGTTAACGAAATCACTCGCAGCATCACTCAACCAGGACCCCCAACTCTATTTCCGCCTCAATCAAATTTATCACCACTGCCAATCTACTTAACAATATTATATTACTTTCCCATCTATTATTTTAGTAGTAATTTTATTATGATTTGTGCATCGTTATGCCTCGTAATTTAGCCTTGTCAATATCACCCGATGGTAATTGGGGTCGCGGGTCATTATATAAATAAAAAATAAAAATGCATGACAATATTGTACAGCTATAATATAGTGGGTAGTAGGTAAAATTGTATGACGTAAGCATAAACATTATGTCTATATTATAAAAAAACAATATTATTTTTTATTTTTGTTTCAGGTAGGTTTTGGGCACCTACCTACTGAAATATCCAGTGGCATTATGAGTTAAATTATTAATTTACATTAAGTATACTTGCAGTTTTTTAAGTTTTATTTAATTTATTATATATACACCTATAATATACTATACCTACTATACACTATGAGAGCATTTTATAATAATATATAATATTATACCTTTTGGTACAGAATGCAGTTATTTCCCTCATTTGTTATAAAACTCCGAGGTATGGCGCTACACATAATAATGTGATGGTTATAGAATGGATTGAACTAATTATACTAAAATGTACGTGAGATCACGAACCTAGTTCCTAAAATGTTTTTGTAAGAGAACTAAGTAATATTAAACAAGTGAACTTCGTTGTCCTGAGAATCGATCGTAATTCTGGATGGACACATTATAAATATACAATATAATATTTATAATCGTATTGTTTTATAAAAATTAACCACCGCTAAGCGCCGTCATTAAATATTGAAAAAAATATCGAAATAAAAAGGCAGTGATTTAATTATAAAATATTATGTTCGTCGAGCGCCGGTTGTGGTTTATTTTTATTTTGTAAATCAAAAAATTCGCGGAGGCAAATCGGAAAGGAACGAACTATTAATTATCATAACGTGCCCATCGATTGGCCATACAACTACATCAGATCCGGGTTAGGTATATACTATATGATATTATATACGACGCGGACGTGACGCGATCATGGAGAAACGTTCGTGGGCGGCGTAGGAGGCGACAGTCGTGAATGGTGAGACGCGGGCTGGCGGTGACGGAAATCGATAGTTCTTCGTAATCCGGGCAACAGAAAAAGATTACCCATTTTAAAGAGAAAATTTCGTGGTAAGATAAAGAAAATTACGCATTGCGCCCCCCCCCCCCACAAAAAAAAAGTATGAAACTCACGGATTTGGTGACTTTATCTACAGCGACGACGATATTACTTCGGGATATACCTATACCTAGCTAGTTATTAATATATCATATTATACGTGATAGAGGTATACGATTTGTATGTAGAGCGTCCTCTTCGATTGCAGTTTAACCGATTGATAATCTTTAAACGTGATTTTGGAAAACTGTCATTATTATTATTATTATTATTATTTTCAATCCGTAAACATTGTTTAAATAAAATAATGTGTAAATTATATATATTTATGTATTTGTAAAAGGCAATGTGCATGTGGTTGCCGTTTATATTATATTCAAAAACTACTCAAAAATTTTTACGACCATTTCAGATGTTATTTTTGAATATACAAGGAAGGTTAAGACAGTACTTTGAACACGGCCGAAGGGTGTCGCTGACCAGATTTTCTCTTCTTCTTTTCTCTTACATAGAAGAAAACCCGACCAAAACATATTTTAAAAATTTTAATTTTAATCGTTGCTATTAAATAAACAGAGATATTTAACTATGAAAATGTTGTATATAAACAGAATATGACAACATAGGCCACGGGGGTTCAAACATCGCTATTTAACATTCAAGGAGATACTTTTTTTTATAATAGTTATATATTTTTTAATACTTAAATATTTAAAATAGTAATAAAACAGCAGCAGGTATTATAATTACCTATACCAGAAAACGATTGTCGAGTAAATTGTTTCAAATTATGGTTTACAAAATTATATATATACCTATCTTATATCATAATATACAGATGCAATAGGTATCACAATATTTTCACAATATTGTTTCCAGTATTTTTTTAACTTAAAATACCTATAGAGATAAAAAACATTGTAGCACACGTTCCTGAAAAATCCTTGACTGCCCAATTTGTAGTGTTAATAGTTCATATTATCTTATATTCTTAATATGTCAACGTTATAAATGTTATATGTATTTATTATGACTATTAGAAATAGTAATTCACTGTATACCGCTAGTTTCCGAAACTGATCAAATAGCATAGTTAAAGTGTGTCTCTAAGGGTCGGCAGTCACTCGAGAAGGTGTCGGTAAATCTTAGGTACATAATATACAATATAAATAAATAATAATACTAAATCGCCGTTATAATCGGTTTTGATTTACGACCCGATACATCGCAAAACGCGTTCTATACGTGTTTGGTTAGCGTAGGTATAATTCGCCAAAGGAAATCTGAAATCATGAATGTTATTTAAATATACGTCTGGAGTTAATACAATAAAGTTTATATTTATTGCCGTACGCGGTTCGGCTTAAACGCAAATATAATAACGATGGTCGATGATAAATAAATCTCGCCTATTTCAACGTCTTATACTTTAAGTTTTTATTTTCTTATAATATCAGTTTTGCAGTTATAGTGTTATTATTATTGTACAATTGTATACAGAACTATTAAAATATTCATTTTGCGTATATCAACGGTATAGCTATATAACGCGTCGGGATGACCAAACTTGATCTGAACAGATAGCAGCAAAAAGTGAAAGTGAAAAATTATGTCTTTCAAATTTAATTTATACCAACCCACCTATTTTTTTTTTCGGGAATCACTAAAATAAGAGTATGGCGTAGGTCATGTATTATATGACGAGCGATGTACAATCTCTTTCACGTATCACTAATAAATTTGTATATTCATGAGAGCTTTTTTCCACACATAACAACTATAATATTACAAACAGAAATATATTTCTTATTAAAATTAGATAAATTGTACAGTTCAGAAAATATCGTAGGATAGAAATGGTTTAACGTATAAAAGGGATTAAAAAGTGAAAGAGTAAAGGGTATTTTTTTTTTGAAAACATTAATTTTGAGAGATGATTTGATTTGAAAGACAGATAGACTCGCGTCTCTCCCGAGAACACCAAAGTTGCTCAGAAGTACATCAGAGTGAGCATTTCAGATGACATTCGTATGTATTGTGTGATGTGGTCGCTGTATGGTAGCGAGATGACCGACCGCGACAACCGTGTTCTCGGTATCAGCACTGCCACAGTTAGATTGAGCGCCGCCTATGCACTTTTTTTTGAGAATAAAATGTAACTAACATAATACGACTATTGTACGATTAACGCAATACTTATGGTCAGTAATATATTGGTGGACTGAGTGATTTTTCAGATGTTTTGGGGACTCCGCTCTGCATGCGAATATATATATATATTATATATATCACCGTATATGCGTGTATTATAGTGCCATTGATCATTGTATTGGAACGCGTATCACTCATGAACCACCGGACCATGACCTGATAGTGATTTTACAAAGCGTTTTGGCCTTCGTCCGTCGGATAATAATACGGATGAAAAACGAAAACGGAAACAGCCGGACGGACGGGGAGGGACTTGTATTTATGGAACTACGTCGGAACAAACGAATTTTTTCCCATCAAGGTATGTCTTACTTACGTCCTTATAACCAGGTTCAGTCATTTGATCGGTGAATTCCGGAGGGACTCTCGTGCTATAACTGTTGTCAAGACCCTCCGGTCTTATATGGAAGGTTTTTTCTAGACAATTTAATTTATTAAATTAAAAAGCTACGGATTCATTTTGCGATCAAAACAAGATTGGACAAAATTACAAATAATTGCACTTGTTGGTCGATTATTCTATTTCACGAATTCTGATACTTTTTATATTTATATCGAAACCATATACTCATATAATATATAAATAAATAATAACAGTTATTATTATTTTAGTTATAAGTCCTCTATATACACCATAACCTACATCATAATGTTGCTATGAAATCGTCGTTATAGACAGCCTTTGGGCCTTTCACTGCGGACAACATAGTGGCTATATAATATATTAATATGGTATAATATGGAAACAAATTACGATTTCAGATGTATTTTACGAGTTAACGACTTGTTCTTGTGATTTGCATAATATACACATTACATATTATACGTACTGACTATACTATATGTAGGACGTGTTAAATTGCGTGTTGTCAACATGTTTGGTTTTCCCATATATTCCTAGTTTTTTACCAGCAAAAAAGTGCTCGCATTATAGGCATACGCGTATCACATAACTACGTTGGTATGTATCAAATTATTATTATGTCCTATACGTCTATATAAGGCCATTTTTAATAGCGTTACACATTGCTATCATATATTATCATAATACGGTCGGACTCGAATAAACAGCTTTTTTCGTGTGTCGTGCGCCGCAACCATGTCGGACGACGAGAAATAAAACTAAACCACGCTCCATCGTGGCAATAATATTATATTATATTATATTATATTATATTATATTATATTATATTATATTATATTATATTATATTATATTATATTATATTATATTATATTATAACGTCGTTGCCAATGTTTTACCGTTTAATCTAAATCGTGTTAAAACGTTGTTACGAAATTCCGTTTCGTTATTAAGTATTTTACTACTCGTTCCATCGGTATAAATAAATATCATAATGAGTATCAATAAGTATAGTATATACATATATACATAGTAGGTACCTATATATTATTATAATATCATAAACTTTTTTCGATAATATTAAACGATTTATTATATACTATTGCGTTTCATAGTTGTAAAGTTAACACACACTGATACACGAATAAACCAAACAAACCTAGATATTATTACCAGAGCCATAGACATGAAGGGCATGGGGGCACTCTCCCTTCCAGAATCCTTTTTTTTGTGGACCATACTGTTGTATACAGATAACACTAATCCCTTGAATTATTATTAATTCTGCTGATTTTTGAACATGCACTATTTGATTATTAAAAATATAATTTATGGTTATCAGATATTAGACATTGAAAAAAAAGTCATGGAGGGGATCTATCCCCCTTCCCCCGTTTGACTACCACTTGTGGTCAAGTATGGTTTGTTTTATATTATATTATGTACGTACATATTTGATACAAATTATAAGTTATGGTTTCGTCAGTAATACTATAGCATTACAAAATTAACGAAATTGCTATGTTGACAATAATTTTAAAATACATACAGGTATTATTATGTTAAATGTATACACTACTTGAAAATATAGTTTTACTGTCAAAAGAAAATATTACCAACCTACAGGTGTAGTGTGTACTAACTTTTTCTAAACAAGAGGGTCATAAAGTAATAAATGATACCTAAATAGCATAACAAAAATTAAAGAAAAAAAAATTGAGTCCCTCTAAACCAATTGTCTATAATAGGTACACGATACTTGTTCTTACACTTAACTTAATGTGCCTTTTGAGCGATTTTAGAATGATAAAAAAAAACGCAGATAATACATTCACACAAACGTCGCACCAAATTGTGATTTTCAATAAACGAAGTGGACATCAATATTTGCACATTACGTCCGTCTGAAAAATATGATATTGAATACATAATTTAAATAAATTTGAAAAATACTGGGATGACTTTCTTTGTATAATTTTATACAGATATAAATTAAAATTAAAATTAAGAAAAAAAAATATAAAATGTTCTTACGATTCATGAAATATGACCAATATTGATAAAAACAAATAAATATGATTTTTTCAAAAAAAATATGCAATCAATTGAAAAATATACAAATAGTAAATTAGATTGATTTATCATTATCTGCTATGTCGTTTGTATTAAATAAATATTAAGGTTTCCTAGGCTCTCTATTAATGCACGCTTATTTGTTCGTGTTTGGCCTACACAAATTCTAATAAATCCATTATCTAAACTTTTTATACTAATGTTGTTTTTTGATAAATACCATAGGTATCCTATTCATATACAGTATACACTATACGTTTCTCGAATTCGTTTAAGTAATATATTATAATATTTGTATTTATTATTTTTTTTTTTATATACAAATGGCAAATCAGCAATATTACGCGATTTGTAACCAATTATTAGTTTAAAAAAATCAGTATTTAGTGTGTGTATCTAAATAGCATTTTCATAATTCTCCACGAAAAAAGTCACGTAACTTAAAGCGTTCAGACTATTCAAAGAAATATGAAAATTAAATTGCAACAAGGGTGACTATATTATTAAGAGTTCGACTAATATCAAAGTGTAAAACCGCGGTGTGTATAATTAAATTTCAAATCATTAACGAATAATTAATGTTTATAATATGTATGCTCGTTCGTATATAAAAAAACAGTTACCTACTATTTTACGGTTGCTTTCAAAGGTTTTTAGGAGAAAGATATTTTTCAAATTAAAATGTTAACATTTTAAATAAAGTTGTTTTAATTAATGTCCTTTACGTTACAAACACAAAGTTGGCCATTTCGTGTAGTGTATAAATATAATATGCAGACTAAAACGAAAAACATACAACTCCCGGACACGAAAATGGTTTAAAAACGAACAGCACGTGTAATGTGTACAGTAATATTATAAATTTAAAATCGTTAAACACGTTTTCCATTACAAAAAATAGAATGACATATTACAATAATTATTATATCTTTTCCGTCGTCGCGTAGGACGACGTGTAAATATGGTAGAGTGCAGATTATATGGAATCCATGTTCATTGACATGATTTATTTATTCATTTGTCAATATGGTCGTAAGTGCTTAATAATAATAATAATAATAATACGTATATTTCCAGTGGTTTAAAAAAAACTCGAGCCGCCGGCATATACGCCTCGTCCAGATAGGGTCGCTTGTGACTGCAACCGACTGATGCGACCACTTAGGTTATACGCAGGTTTTGTTCGAACTCGGTATTTGCATGACTTGTTGGGTTACACACTATAGTAGCCAACAAATGTTTTCAAAGGTTTTATGTTAATTTTTATAAGAAATATAATGTACAATCTATACAACAATAGCACAATACGTGGGATAGGTAACATTATTGTGGTTGCGAGTTTAAGGAGCCGCCCATTAGTGACACTTAGCTAAGGATTAGTAAATAACTAGAAGATTAATTTAGAAGATCACGACACTATTTTCTTTTATGTCTATGGTGAGGATTTCCAGGAAGTGGAGAATGGATATGTAAGCCGATTATCTGCAATGGATTTTGGAATTTTATTTTAATATATTAAAGAAACGTTTATAAAAGATATAGCTGCTAATTCCTCGATTGAATTAATGCCAAGGTTTTTGTGGAAGGTCAGATTAGAGACAAAGAGCGGATTACATTTATAATCTTGCAAAGTGTAATATTTTGGAATGCACGAATTTTGTTTAAATTATAATTCTTAGCCGATCCCCAAAGTTGAATCCCTGCAATATCCCATGCGTCCATATTGGCTTAAAGATTTATATATCAGTAGTTTGACTACAAACGTTAAAACAATAAAAATACAATAGGTACATAATAGACTATAGTATACGTTATTATCCCGTCTGCGGGTTGTCGTCAATATTTTAACAATAATAATTGGATGGTCTGACGGTTATTGAAGTAAAAAATGATTGCTATCTGCAGAGCAGCATTATACTGTTAGAGAAGAGGTGTTAACAGGACAATTGGAGGTTATGGTATGGCACTCGCTCAACTATAAATGGAACCAAAGTTATTGACAATTTATGTTATGCAAACTGTTTAAGAAAATTCTGCATCACGACGATTTTCACTGGCTACCACCTACACGCGTACATAACAAAAGAAGCAAATTACATTTAAAATACTAAGCCTGTGGTCTGCTACAATGGCTATTTATATATAGGTACTATTAAAACATATTTTTTCTTGTTAGTATTTTTTAACATACATAATTTTAGATTTTAAATAAATATAAAAACATTAATTTTTGTCAATTGGGTCTCAAAAAATCGATAGAAATATAGAATAATAACAAATATGAGTTTTTAACAATAATTCAAATTTTACTATAACACAACACTATTGTTAAATAATAATATATTCAGGAGAGGGAGGGAGGGAGACAAGAATTAAATCGTTATAAGTGCATAATATGATTCAGTCTTAATATTACCTACTATAAATTATAACACTATTGTAATTTAGTCGTGACCATTCATCTAGCGTCCGTTCCCATCGAGTTCCAGACCGCGAATGTGCTCTTATCGTCTTTAAACGTTTAGCAGTGTACCTGTAAGTTGATTAAATATTGTTAAAATGTAAACGCAAATAATCTCCATGTCTCGGTTTCGGGTGACTAAATGATTTAGAAATAACGAAAACAAAATCATAGTTTGAAAACTTCAATGAGGAAAAAATTATCGGCTGAGACACACTCAGAGTCGAGATTTGAGACAAGTGACAACCAACTCTTCGTATAGTATACAAAATACAAACACGTATTATGATAATTTATAAATGATAATAATATACTTTGCTGTTTTATAGGTATTATTCTAATCGTTGCAAAACGCGTTTGCGTCGTCTTCGGCTACCGCGACACCGTTTAATAACATATGTGCCTATTATCAATGCCATTATAATAATACAAGCGACGAAAAAATAATAATAATATTACGGTTATTAACAATCACGATTTATTGTGCGCAGGCGAAACTCGACGCTACATTGTCACGATTTATTGTCCGCGTCCCATTATATTTACACGCGCGTTACACATATTATTATAATATTATGGTATGCAACGGTCGCCACCTGTAATTACTATTATCGTCGTTTAAATTTGCATATGTAAACACACATATTTACAATAATATGCTGTCAATATTAGACTTATAATTACATATTATTACATGTAGGTATCCGGGAGACGCTGTAGGGACTGCAGGAATTTTCACGATTTTGTAACACCGTGTTTTGGTTTGTCGAGATAAAAAAATTAAGGTTAAGTACCTACCTGTATCTGTTTTAAAAATACAAAACCTGGGCTTTCATTGATCGGTATTTTACAATGGTTAACCATAATATGGTATTACCAACATTACAATTTTAACAATTACAAAAAAAATACTCTTGCATTTTGACTACATATTACTACAATATTACGTCCTTTTCTAAAATCTAAACATAATTTACACATATATTTTGGTCACAAAGTAAGATTATACAATATATTCAACACATATATAATAATTTAAGACAAAAAAGAACTTGTCTAGTCTTCAAAATTAGTTCAGATATCGGTTTGAATTATGAAAAAATCAAAAAACATGAAGTTTTGATGACAATATGGCTTTTAAACATTTTCAATAACTGAGTCTATACTATCTGGTATTAAAACATTACTGCAGTATTTTGAAAATTATAGAACCGGAACTCTTATTTACTTTTGAAGAACTCACAAACTATGTTTTTAGTAGATGTTTTCTGAGTTTTATAGATTCTAATGTTCTATAGGTTTTGTAGAGCGTTTTTGAACTGCATGAATAATCATATATTTAAAATGGTATAAAATTAATGACAATCTGAATCTAAACAACTTATAATAAAATACAAACAGATAAAGACATAAATATATACATTTTACTTTTATGACCAAAATAAATGTATAAATTAAGTTTTTATTTTAAAATAACACATTATATAGGTAAGTATTGAAGTATTTCAATTTTACAGTCAGAAAGTATTTATTTTTTCTAAGTCTTAAAAAATTTAAGTTAGAAATTCCGGTAATAACTAAAACCGAAAATCTGCACATGTAAGTTTGATCACAAATAGTACATTTTTATGAATTAAAAAAATTTTTCTTAAATACAACCAAAATGAACACCAATATAGTTGAGTATAATATATTTTTCATATAATATTTTTAGACATTTTAAATGAATATTTGCTATTGTCTTAATTTAGAATAGTATTTTTGTTTTATAATATGACAAAACATCAGTAGGTAGGTACAATATTTACTCATACTTGGCGTGATACGTCTATAATAACCATATCGGCATAATATTAATAATTAGGTACAATTACATAATAATATAATAAGCTATGAGCCATTTTGGGAGATTTATCAATAAAAACTCTAAAACCAAAAATTACAAATATATATTTTTTTAACAATTCGTTTAGGCGACAATTCACGAGTTTGTAGTGCGCGCATTCGTTTGTTCCAATGTCCGACGACCTTTGTTTTCCGAGACAACTGGTAAAATGGCAGCTGCACCGTTCTACATATTATTATTATCTTCTCCACAACCGTTGTAGACAAGATCCGTTTACAGTCGTCGAATAATATATTGTAATATAGTCTCGTGCAAGTCGGTCGTCGTTTACCCTGTAACTATAGAACATAATAATAATATAAAAATATAAATAATAACAACAACACAACGTTACAATAGTTTCATAAATATATTATAATAATATGTTGTATTCAAAGACATCCGACAAATCCAAAGATTACAAGCTGCAGTGTTGTTATTATTATAATTTTTGTGATTTGTGAATCGTCTGATTTATTATAATATCATCTTCTCTATCTTTTATTATCACCCCGCGGGTTGTCCGTATATACAATATAATATAATAATATAACCCTGCACATTGTACGTCATAAACCTATATATATACGACGTGCGTTTATACGCGTTATAATCGGGTTTTTATACCGCGGAAAGCAATAAAAAATCTTTAAAAACCTTCTTTCCTTAGTTTTCAAACACGCGTTGCGTAATCCAAATACATCTTTTTGGTTTTTTTTCTTTTTAATGTCGTCGTAAACCGTCGCACTCGATCCGATGAAACACGCGAAGACTGCGGCTGCCGATCCACATATTATATAGTTTTATAATAGTACAATATATTATAATATACCGAATACCCACAATACCATACCTGTGTTAGTAGGTATATATTAAACATCGCGGTTGAGCAACGTCCGCTTTTACTTTTTTCGAAGGTCGCCTTATACTGCATATTATAATATCTAAATACCTCATCTATCCGTGATAGTCGTTCCCGGCCCCCTACGGTTCGTTTATTATTACATCGTATTAATAATAATATGTATTATAATAAAATGTGTGGTTTCGTTCCCGGGAGAGTTGTAAAATAAACAAAAATTAACTATACACACCATAATATATTATGACGTCGAAATGTTTTCTTCTCGCTCCTAGGACACGATTTTATACGTTCCCTGCATCTATATATTAAGTAATACACAATATTTATGTACACGGAATTATCATTTACACCGTCTTAACTTTCGACGTATACCGCGACCTATAGCCACCTATCTACTATGACAACATTTGACAAATGTCTTATACATATCATATTCAACGCTGTATGGTGCACCATACATCTCAACATTATAATATACGAGTAAAGAGTACCTATTTTAATATTCTAAATAAGACACCGGTGCAGTGGCCGCGTGGAGTCGAAATCGTTGCTAGGGCACTATAGATACTTGGTATGCTACGCCGCCATTTCGCGACTAATAATGTTATGTGAATATGAATTTTTCCCCCTTTACTTTATCATTGATAAATGAATCGCAAAATGGTGGCATAGCATATCCATTATATGTAGAGCCTTATCGTTGCTAAATCACAATTATATTTTTCTCGTACAAAAGTACACGCACGGTCGATTCGGCGTTTGATTACCTTAATTGATATACACGATTTGTGATGCAACATGTCTAGAGCCATGTGGCCGTTATTAGACGACTATAAAAACCAAACAATAAACATGCTGCACCATAATATTATAGTGGACCATTAAACACGTTCCTATACAGTGTCATCGGATTAAATATAGACGCGTGCACGCGGGGAAAGCAAAAAAATTCCTCGGCACCGCCGCCGCATCGGACGGATGACAGAATAAATTCGTAGTACGCGAAATTATGACATTATGTTATAATTATGACGTACAATATTATTATGATATTCGGTCTGCTTCGGCGATGCGATCGTCATCGTTGTTTCAGATTGTCTGTCAAGTTACGTATTATTATGTATAATATTATAAACAATTGTGCGGGAGGACAACTGTTGAAGAATAGCAATAACGCACGAGCACGGCGTGAAATGATGAGGTCAATATTATACTCATAAATAAATAAGCGCTGATCCCAGCAAGAACAGCAGCAATAAAACGAATAAAGTTAAAAACGTATGGAATTTACTATTTTTGTTATTATGTTTTTTTATAAATATAATTCTTAGCGCGTACCAAGTCCAGTCCTGTAAAGTATTTAAGTAAAAGTATTTGAGTAAAAGTATTCAAATACTTTTTTAAGTATATTGAATAACATTTTAAATACTTTCGGCATGAAGTATTTTGAATGGTATTTTAAATACTTTTTGGTATTGAATACTTTGGTTTTTTATATCGAACATTTTATTTTTATTCGAAATAATTGGTTGGAAAAATATTATTGTCTACGAAAATAATAGAATAATAGTTTTATTTAATATTCTGTATTTATGTGTTAGCCGAAGCCCAAAGGTTTGTGAAAACCAGATTTCTAAAAAAATATTGTATATTGAATAACAAAATTCCCTTTAAAACTATTAGATAACTAATAGATTACCTACTACCTATGTGTTTATATTACGATAGTTAGAAACCCACTTTAAAAACCAAAAGTATTTGAGTAGTATTTGAAATACTTTACAATTAAAGTATTTGAGTAGTATCTTAAATACTTAAAAAAAAATGTATTTGAGTATTTACTCAAGTACTTTTTAAAAGTATTCTTTACAGGACTGACCAAGTCGAATATTAACCATTCTTAATATTGAAAAGCCTCCATAGATTTTATATTTACTCTACTTCACCAGACTCACCACATGATATAGTTTCCTCAGACCTTAAAAACAAATTCCAAAATGTATACGACGATAATTTGATAATTAATTATAATGTATATACCTAAGAGAAGACGTTATTATAGATAAGTCAAAAAAGTGGCGTTGCGTTGAATAGGTTTTCGTTCTTTTTATTTGTATTATTATTATTTTAAGTTTTCCTAAAATAAAAAAAACGGTATTCGCGAACCATAGCAGATATCTCCTGTGATGGATCCATTGTAATATCGTATAATATCTACACGTTTGTCACATTTCTATACGCATCGACTGTTATATTCAGCAAAAACAACAATATAATAATGTTTAAAAAGAATAATGAAGCCTAAACTAGGAAATGAAATATTAAAACCGCGGCAAATTTGTTTGAAAAAAAATCTGACAACAATACGTATTATAAAATATATAATAAATATAATAATATGGTATACCCCATACGATGATCGGATGATATAGTATTATTTTAGAACAATATTCTAGAGACTGAATTTGCATATTATATTATTATATACGTCAACGAGGACAAACTGTGAATAAGCGACGACGGCAGTTGGTGCCGAAAATAATAATTTTAAAAAAATTATCCGGCAGGTTAGTATTATAAGTGTGGGGTGGCAAAATCACCATTATCCAAACTACTGATAAGTATATAAAAGTTATTAACACTCTAGTCGGACATGTAGGGTACTTACCCTTACTGCAGTGGTTCTTATACGATATACATGATTAACGTCGGGGTGTGTACCCATCGAACGTATTAAAATATAAGCTGAAAGAAGCCGCAACATAATAATATAAAATATGTACAAGCCATAATAAGGTACATCGAGGCATCGAGCCGGCAATGTTAATACGAATCGTTAAAAAAAAAATATTATGGTCTGGTGGTGAAACAGCCACATAACGGACAACGTCGTCGAAGCGAACTTTGTTTTAGGAGATCGCCTTATTCGTTCTATAGTCTCCCTGTCGCTTCCGAGAAAACGGTGATAAATTGGCGGTCAAATTTTGGACGATAATCAAATTCTATTTTATATTTATAAACATAAAATTTCACTTTATTTTAGCCAAAATCTATATAGTCCAATTCTTTAGGAAAATATTATACAAATTATCATTTATTCGAAGATAATCAGAATAAACGTCGTATAAACGGGGTCATTTTCTAAGCATGGTCAGTACTCACCCCATTTTTTCCTTTATTAGTACATTTATTCAAATGTTGACTTTTATAATTTTTAAGTATGCCTAAAAATAATATTTTCAAATTTCTGATATTTTTCTATACTTTTCTTTACTAAAGGAGTGTCCTGTGGCACATACTTCATATATTTCTATTTTTCAAATGAGCACCCCCTCTTTTTTAATGAAAATTATTTAGCGAATGGTTTTTTTGAAAATGTTATTGTATCTAAATCAAAATCCTAATCACTAGTTTCTGAGTTAAAAAAGGTTTATAATAAGAGTAATAATCCTTGAAAATGATTTTATATAAAAATAAAACTATATCTATGTAGGTATGTACCTAATAGGTATTAGATATAGCGTTTATTAAACTTGGATTATTAATTTTAGAAATTATTTATATTGAAAAATCAATAGTAATTACTAACTTTTTTAAAATTCTAAGCCCCAATTTACTTATATCTACTTTATACTTAACCCAGTACCATAGACATAATATCTTTAGTACACACAGTTTTATAACTCAAAAACTACTCCCTTAAATTTTGACTTAAATACATAAAAAATTATCAAAATAAAATATAAGCATAATAATTAAAAAGGTAGGTTACTATTTGAAAATCGGAACTTTGTATTGTCACAGGATCATCCTTATGTGGTACAAACAATCTCTAGGATTCAAAAATATGGTCTTTAAATGTATTTAAAAGTTCAAAATGATGATAATTTTAAAACAAGCATAATTTAAGCATAAAAATAGGGTGAGCATGCTTAAAAAAATACGTGTATATTATATTATCATAATATATTATATTACAACATTTTAAAATTTTAATCGTTAACTTTAGTGTTTATACAGGTAAGTACGTATAAAGAAGTGTAACTATAGTAGCCAGTGGATATACTGCTTATACTAACAGAAATTGAAACGATTTTCATTGATATAGGTGGATGTCATTTATAAGTACCTATATACAAGTGATAAACGGCAACGCTAATAATGATAGATTATAAAACCCTAAGAATTAGTCGATCGAGTAAAAAAATTTCAGCGATTTGTGGATATTTACATTTCAGTTTTGCGGGCTCGACAAAAAAATAGCAAACAGTCGTCGTAAAAGCCGAAACAAAGCGACATTATTATTATTGTTTATGTATCTGCACGCGCTCGATATCGTTACACTCGCGATCGTACCGCACCGGATGGGAGAAAATGCTAACCACATATGGTACCTCACACATTATTATATTTATACCATACTCATACATTGCCGAGCGTCCAAGAATATTCTATATAGAAACAAGGGTCTCTGCTGTGATAAATCTGCTAATGGACACCGCGCCTATAGCGTTATTCCGGGAAAACGTTAAGCAAATTAGAATAATCGTTTCCGTTTGCGCGGGGCATGCGTTGTTCCGGAAACGTGTTTATAAGACTTAACGCCTGATATATATATACATCGTGTACGTGTGTGTGTGTCATTGATGGCGTTCCAAGTGAAAAAAATCGTTTTATTATTATTTAAACGCCCAAACATCAAAAAGCTCGGCATCGCGAATAACTGTATATATTATGACAATAAAAAAACGTTCATTAATGGCACGATCGTAAACGCTGAAATCGACCCGCTAATCGCGATACCCGCTCAAAAATAACTTTTCCGCGCAAATCGAAACCGGTGCCAGTTCCGATCGTGCTGCGGAGGCAAAGTCGCTAAAATACCAGATCGTTTCCACAACAGCGGACGTCGTATATTATAATGTATTATAATAATAATTATAGACCCGCGTGTAACGACGTAACAGTAAAGTTGTACAAACTGTTTAGAAAACTGACAAAATAATAATGTGTCGTCGTCGGGAAAAAAAAAATCGCTGTTTGACGAAACGCGTAAATACGCGTTATATACCTATATACCATAATAATATAGCTAGCTGCAGCTGTGGTTGGACGACTTCCAGTCTTTCCGTCCCGGAACGGCTTTCGGTTGGGATACATACATTTAAATGTATTCACAATTTGTGATTTTTTTTTTTTCATGACGAACGTGTTTTTTCCAACCGATCTTTTCGTACTGGGTCGATTTTGTGTTTTCACTATTTTTTTTTATCTCGATGGTTTTATTTTTATGTTATTCTAACGGTGGCCCTCACTTTTATTTTCATATATTATATCGAAAAATATTGACGCACCTACAATCAGTTACAAATATTGAACATTTATGAAAATAAATCGTCCATTTACTATTATTTATAAGCCTTATGGTAAATATCATATTATTTACAGTCATATTGATGGTCAAATGTAATGCAAGCTGCTTTAAGCATTTAAAACGCTTATATAAAGTATACACGGTATATGTCTTATAAGACATTCTTTAGACCGGAAATTTAAAAATATGGGTCCTATTCAATTTAATACTTTTCGGAATAATGTGTACCATAAAATATTCACTGAACTTAAAATAATCATCCAGAATAATTACTAAGCTATACGTGTTAAACGCATACTCTGTAGCAGCAACTAATAAGTTGTCTTACGAATTTTAGATGGACCCCTCTAACCAAAAGGCATAATATTATTCGTTTATTACGTAAATACGAATTCGTATTTCACTTTAATAACCGCTTGTTACGGTCCATTTTTTTTTTGCGCCTAGGTATATGCGCATTACTTATAAATAGTAAATAAGGTATGTAGAAAGAAGACGAAAAACCACCGGTTGCATCGGCGTGGTTAAGTTATTCATTCGAATGCAACGCGCTGTTAATCACTATGTATTACTCTCCCACACACACATATACGAGTCAATTTTGGTTATCAGACCTTGATGAGGTTACTCTAATTACTCGTTTAACCAACTAAAATAACAATATTGGGTACATATTATACATTCCGGCACACTTTTTTTTTCCGTCGATCGCGGTCATTCGGTCAGATCGCGGGCCTTCTTTGTATAATATACTGTATATTATATATTATACGTAAGAGAAAACTAATCCAGAGTGAAAATAAAAACGCACAGTGCGTTAAAAGTATATCCAACAGTATACTGTTTTGTAAGGACCGTGGTATAGATTTCAGTGTCTGATTGTGCAGGGCATACGCCCAGCACTTTTGGGGATTTCCATTTTACCACCAGGCATTTTTGGGAATTTACGCTTAAACGTCCGGCATGGAAAAAGGTCGCTTTCCAACGCTCCAACCGTCGTTCAAAACTAAACTTTTGGTGCAGGCGTGACAAAAACGTATTGTTTACGACGATGTATTATTATATAAGACGTACGCCTATCTCATTCTCTGCAGTATGGAGTAGAGACCGACTGTAACGCCAAAGTCGGCGCGACACTTACATTTGACCGTTAATATAAAAAATATTATAATAAATTATGTTATGCGACCTTATTCGCTTTGTATCACCATAACAATATTATTTAAACACGCATCCGTGGAGAGAAAAAATATATACGTCCGCAATTCAAAAAAATGATGCTTAACGATATTATGTATTGCTCAACCAAATGTTACGTACGTCCATTATATTATATATAGATATAGGTACATCTGTATACTAAACTTGTTTGCTTTGAATCGAGCGCCGTCTCCGACGTCAATATCTGTGATCTGTCTATTATAAAAACACGCCTATGTCCACAGATATACATTTATTCACGCCGACTGGATAATAATAAATAATTATTGAGGAATGCGGCGGCGGTTCGGTCCTTGGACTATTGTTACGATATACCTACAAACAAGCGTTTGCTGTAGACACACACGGCATTTGAACGAAATAATGATACCTGCTACACTGGCGAACCGGTTCGGTGCTTGAACCCTTGAAAACCATATGGATAGATAACCGCAAAGTATACAAAAAAGTTCGAAGAGAAATCATTAGACAAAAATATTTTGAAAACAATGAAAGTGATATAATATCATTATATTTGTGAACAGTGAACACAATAATATACGCTCTCTGAGCCCAGGGGCTGACAACATTTGTCCTTTATACATGCACATTCATTGACTGCCCACAAGTCGCCCTACTCCACAAAATCGACAAGGCTGAAATTCTACCGATCAATAAATTCTTTTACTTATTTGCAAGCAAATTGTTTGATTCTATTCTTAATGCCTATGATACGGAGTCACCTGAGATTATCAACTTCACGGTTAGCTATAATTACCAATATAGGTATCATATTATATTATAGGAACGTTGGAAAATAATACAGAAGCGTCTCTCTCGAAATTATATGAAAACAAGTATATAGGTATAGGAATGTCTTGAAAAGCTTGGTATCCAAATATGGACATTTTTATTTCTTTTCTAAATTATTTAATACTATAGCAAATAACAAAACGTTCGGTGAAAAATATCATTGTTAATGACAAAAAGAATAACATCTGTAAGCGTGATAGACAACTGTGTAAAGGCGTGATCATATATTTATAAATGTAAGCAATTTACAACATTTTGAAATCTCCAAGTGTGTTATATAGCGATTATAGCACATGTACCTATAAGTACTATAATAGAATAGGTTTAGCTGTATGCATATAGGAACATACGTAACGTCACAATATCAAAAAAGGATATAATCATAAAGCTGTTAATTTATTGGCTGTCAATGTCGGGGAAAAAACTATTTACTCATTATTGACATGATTAAATAAAGTAAATGAAAGATATATATTTATTGTGTTACGTGATAAAAAGAACGAACAATTAATTCAGTCTTAAGTTAACATAATAATGCTTATACATAAAAACAAAGAACTGCGTATAATGAAGAAATGTAACTATATACCTATATTTATTGTACTATATACCTATATTGCCCCCGTGTTGAACACAAAAGATGATCCAGGAGACATCAAATTTAGACTGAGGCCAAAATAAAACGCGAAATTTCGGTCAAGCTCTTTTTTATACTATTATTATTATTATTATTATTATTAGATCTATTAATAAACCCTTATTCAGCTCCGGCTTGAATAAACACTATCGGCAGACAGAACACAATGAGCTCGAGACAAAAAAAAAAAAAAGCTGTCTGCCAAGTATTACGTGTATGTGAGTATATATACTTAGGTAGATATATAATAAAGCAAGGAATAATAAATCTGACCATAATGTCGTGAAAAATCAAAGTTTAATAGTCTGGATTTTATTTTTATTACAATAAATTTGGTCGGTCATTCCCGTCGTCAGACGAAAAAATCGGTTCCTTAATCAGCGCAATCAGAGCCAATGAATACGCCAAATAGGATTGTTTTAGTCAGTGATGCCGAATGTCTGCACGCATAGTTATAAGAACACGTGTCACAGTAGTCATACACACCAGTAATTTGATATAGATGGTTAGATTGTTTGATATAGTTGAACAGACGTTCAGTATAAATCGGTATAATATAATAATAAGATGAAGTGGATCTGTTATGATGGTGAGAACGATGCTAATAATATCTTGCACTTGCAAATTATGTGTTTTGGTGCGATCCCCATCACGGAATCACGTATCGCAGGGTCAGTATATTATATGAAGTAATTCGGAATTATAAAGACCAAAATAAGAGGAAAGTAGCAGATATTATAATATTATATAGGTATGATATACTCACCTCCTCAAAACGTATATTTTAAACTGTAAAGTCTAATAGTAGACATAAAAATATATCTCCAAAGACGAACAATTATTATAATTTTCATGTAAAAACTCACACACCTAAAATACCGTTTCTTTCCTACATAATAATATAATATATTGCATTACAGTATACTGACCAAATATTATACGTTGATTCGTTATCGATTTGAGCACAATATTATACTGTTGACTGCAAGCCGCCGCCACCGCCGCCGCAGCCGTCACGCGTCCACCGTCCTGACCGTCGAGTTTTTGTTGTGGTACGCTTCCAGTCGGTGCGACAAATCGTGCACGATATCTCTGAAAACGACCGAGTCGACGTTGTCGCCGAGCACGTACAGAAGCATCCAATCGCCCAGCTTCGATCGGCGCACGATGTTTCCGATGGCCTGCCGTTTGATCAACCGGAATCGTATGCAGAAAAGGTACACGCGCATCCGCGGCGACACTATTATGATGAACCTAAAAATTAAGAAAAAAAAATATTTCATTGGATATTCAAGAAAAAAAATTGACCCTGCGCTCTTATACCCACCCTATACGCCCATATAAGTGGCCTAACCCACGCCGTGAAATAAAATGCGCTACTGCAGTGTCTAAAATATGTATCAAACTTCATAATATCTATATGCCACAAATATAGGTTTATGTGACTGAAATAAAATCGCCCTAGTCCCATATTATATGTATTAGGTAAGTTATTATTATTAACAAAGGCAGGGGCGTAAAGTCAATACATAATACAGAAAATGTTGAAATATTTTTTCGATTTTTCTTTATCGCGATAAAATTAGTTTCCTGCAGTAATAATAGCTACATTATACAGTATACACGTCATACAAATTAAATTATACACTCTTACGTCTGACATCTACAAGATCAAAGCACAGTTTACCGCAGTATAGGTATACTGGTATATAATATTATAGTTCATCTATAATATTGTACCTATAATGCTAGTGCATATTATCATAATATACTGTTGATATAGCGCGTATATTAATATCATCCTCCCGCTGTTAACGTATAATTAATAACATCCTTTGAGACTCTACAAAACGGAAATTTCTATACAACGTTATAATATTATATATTATGTAATATAAAATAAATAATATTATTATTGTTATTTTTACGATGCGACGTGTCCGATATTTGTTTTATTTAATAATACTGCACCGAGAATAAATTGTTCGTATTATATTATTATTTTCGTTTTCACGTCGACAGTTTTATTCGCGCCGCGGTCGATGTAAAAACAATAAGTCATCGGTTGATGTGTTTTTCTTAAAACCGGAGAAAACAACGTCTGCTATATTAATCATTACCTCCTATAGTCCAACAAATGATACATACCTATATATATTTATATATATATATACTATAGTTACACATTTTCTAGCGTGCAGCTTCGTTAACGAAGTAAAAGAAAATGAATGCTAATCTAATTATCACAGCTTTCGGATGGATACGCTCCGAAGAGTCGCGTACAATATATTTCTTCGGAGATTTATCTTTTCAGTTTTAGACACATAAACAAACCTACAACGGTAATTCGTTTTTGTTTATTTGGTGACTGGTAAGAATGTATAAGCTGAAAAATATACACAACCAAGCTATATGCATACCTGCATATCATCTGTTTTCAAGCCTAAAAATATAGGTTAAACACAGTTTAAACATTACAAAATTAAACCAATAGTAAGTATCGAGTGTCATCGAGATCCCTCCAGTGCAGCTATATCGTATTAATTATATTAGACTTAAATCAAACACTTTAAATCGATGCTATTGCATATAGGAACGACCATAAGCATAAAGTTGACTGCATGTTTTGGTATCGGTCTATTGTTGGGATAAACTTTTGTACGACGCGATTGTGTATTTTGTTTTATTTTCTACTTGTAGTTAAACCTGTTATTGTATACTTAAACTGACGTCTTTTGTAGGGCAACATTTTATATTTTACTATTAAATCTTTAATCGTAATAAATAAATAACAACGGTCTATAAAATCCTTTGTGGAATGTATACCTGTAGAAAGTAGAAAACATTTTATACGGATACTAAAGAACCCTGCAGGACCCTAACATCCGATTCAATGAAATTCTGTATCTATTATAGCGACTACAATATATTGTACCTTCTGTGTAAAAACTAAAAGTTATTTGGACGATCGTATATTATTGTGTCATCCGATGTACAAATTTAAAAGAAAAAAATGTATCTTTAGAACATTTTCAAATCAGTCATTCCAACGAAATTTTTTCTTATAGTCTAAGAAATTTCTATTCTCGTTGGTACGATAAATAACAATATTATGTTATAATAGTTTAATAAAACCAAGCACGAGATAAAACAATTTTAAATTTTGGTACGAAAATATTGGTCATTGCACAACATAATATTATATTAATATGTAACCTTTACACATACCTATATACGATATCCTGCAGCAGTAGCATCAGACGCTATATAATATACAGCGAGTCTCGATAACTCGAATCTCAAGGGGAATAAAAATAAATTCTACTTACGTATATTTCACGTTATTGGTAGGTACACCTAAGACACTTAATGGGTCCAGACAAAAAATTTGAACTATCAAAACTCGACTGTAATTTTATATTTGTATAATATAATACCTATTACGAGCAGACCTAAAAGCTTCTGCATATCCCCCCCCCCCCCCAAATCGTAGAGCAGATTATATTTATTACTGTCAATTATATTTCTAATGTGCAAAGAAGATTCAAGAGGATGAATCAATGTTTTTTACATTTAGGTAACATAAATAATATCAGATATATAACATGAATAAAAAACCATTTCATCAGTATATATTATATGATACCAGCAATCACGTATACCAATACCTGTAAACGATCACGGCTGCCGACAAGACGCCGAGGATCATGAACCAAAACCACAGGAAGACGTAAATCTTTTCGTTGACGGCGTTTAGCGGCAGTATGCATATGGAGTCGTGGGTCTCCACCTCGCCGGACACGCCGAATTTGTGGAAAATGCATTTGGTCATCCTGGGAAATATGAAGATCATTGGGTCCACTCGGTCTTCCTGGTCGCTCTCCAGAAACCGGATCACGTCCACGCCGAACGTCAGAAACGCACCGTCGAAGAAGCGATTCATCATGAACATTTGACCTATCGTGGACACAAAAAAAAAATGTTCTCAACAATTTGACATTTTTAGTATACTTGTTAGACATGTAATAAAACAACAATTTAGTTTTATATTTTTAATTGTTCAATAATTGTTATAGGTAATATAATACTGTCGTCGTAGTATTATTGTATATTGTATATTATAATGCATAATATTATATTATGTTACATTACACGGGTGAGATGACAAATAAAACTATATATTTGGCACAAATTCATAATATCTTAAAACAAACACACAATTTAAACCTCGAACGTGGATAATGTACACAGTAAATAAATGTCATCCAATATAGTGCACTTTCCTCAATTCAAACGAGTTTGAAATAATAAACTAAACAGGCGAAATAAAGAGTATATATAATGTGTATAGCGTTTTAAATGTAACCATTCTTATTTCATAATATGAATATAAACTAATTTTATTTATGTAACGTTGACGTTTACAAAAATAATTTTAGCACTTGGTTTCAGGACCACGTGGTTATGACCGTAAACTATAATAATAACAAAAAAACTAAAATGATTTCGGTAAATTGAATAAATCAAAATATATTCTTTTAATAGAAAACATATTTTATAATATAATATACAGCATACATAATCGAAATTCTTTGGATTTTTTAAAATAAATATCGTTATACATTATTATCCAGTGTCAGGAACTGGGCAAAGAGTCATAAATATATATTTTTATCTTAACATTATTATACTGCAAGAAAATTCTCAAAAAACGACTGCAAATGTCTAGGATTCTTAATTTTTAATAATTAAAACCCGACGTTCTGAGTATAGTTGTATAACATAGTTTAAATTATTTGAGAAATAATCGAATCATTTGTTCCTTAATACACCATAACTATTTAGTTTTAAGACAGATGATGAAGAACTCTAAACTATAATATGGGTCAGAATTTTAAGTGAATATTAATTAACTGATGTTATAAATGTAATAGATAAATATAAATCTGACGATAATGCTGACAATACTTTAGATCAATCACGTATTTGAAACCAAAATAAACTAATATTATACTCGATGTAGCTTAAGCCCAAAGTGTGTCTTTGACGTCAGTTAAAAATAAGTGATCTAGAGCCTTTAAAAATCACGGTATAAAATAAAATGATGGACAGCAAAAAATGCGTAAATAATAAATATTAATATACTATAACGACGAACAACCTTGTTTCAAATACCATGGACTCCTATACCTCCCCTCCCCAGTCCAACCACCAGGAAATATGGTATCTATACTATTGTTTATAATAATTAATAATAATATTATAATACAGTCGTATGTATATTATACAGGTGACACCGTCTTTTGGTTCTTTTTATATAGTATATACAATGAGAAGAGCATAAGTTCGTGAATAATTAATGCTGTAGAGAACTACACCGCGAGCGCTGATCTATCTATCCAATCGACCTCTTCCCATTATCACACAGATATATAATAGATTGTGCAGATGGATAACAATAGTAATAAGGCGGCAAAACAACCGCTAAATAGCCGTCGGTAAGGAATTATAATATACTGCATTGCTCAGGTACGTATAACGGTCGTATGTATGATCAATAATATATATATATATACACAATAGGTATATACGGATTGCGACGGATACCAATTTTATAAGAGATTAGTCTATAGAGCTGCAGTACCCGTTAATTGGGCGTGATTACGACACCGGTCGGGCATATAACGAGTGGTAAAAAAAAATATCCAATTGACCGCTAATTATTCTGTTTTGACACAACTGCAGTTATAACGCACAGTCAGAAATCAGTTCCGAACCCTGCCGCCTCCGCTGCTGCCGCACGATAACTTATATTATAAAATACGGTAATTCGTGAAAATTCGTTGTCGTTTTTATATATTATTATAATATAAATATATTATACCTATACATATAAAATATATATAATTGTATACGTCGTCGCGACCCAATTGGTCGTCGGGCGTGAGCCGAATTTCGTTTGCACCGCCGCCGATATAGACGATTATCATTGTCGTAATAAGAAAACGACGCGTTTCGGATGTGATTTTAAAAATATTATATTGTCACTGATATTATAAGAACGTATTGTGTAGGTATTGTTATTGCAATAATTATTATCATCAAATTTTTATTTTTCAAAAAGCCAACGACACTGTTATTGTTATCACAATAACACAATGTTAGTATACATCGTTTATGAAGATTTTTCACGCGTGATCGAATACAAAATTGTAATAAGATATCCGCCGCAATCGCGTGCCCGTATAATAATAGTCTCATTTTTAACAATTTTGCAATAATTCAATAATTGCATACACTATTGAAGCTAATTCCGTCGGTTTTCAGTACGTCATAATAGTCCTGGTCGTCGTCGTCACTCGCTGCCATAGTATAAAAAGTGAAAATACGCCATTTTATGTAATTATTGAGACGTAGAACAATATTTCACGACGACCATTTACTCGAAAACAAATTTGTTTAGATACTTTTTCTGAAACATGTATATTATTATGGCGCAACGTCTAATAACAGCTATAATGCCGTTAAAAATTATCGATTCAGTTCAACGATTCGTTCGGTATTTTTTATAATTTTTTGTACAAATTTATATAACATGTACAAAACGTTGGCCTTAGAATAGAATATCATCCATCGCAGTAAGCGTAAAATTGAAAAATCACGCATTTTGTATACGACTCGATCGGCGGCCGTACGTCCCGAACCCTGGACGTCGAGATTATGAGACAGTGGGCCGAAATCACGTTTTCCCACGCACCCGTATTGGACAGGTGGTCGTCGTCAGTAGAAGGCAATGGACATTATAATGCCATCGGCATAGCGGATCGTAGGTAGACATATACATGTTTATCATACAGAGTATACCCAATTCACGAAACCATTTATAAACCACTACACTAATTTGCTATTAGTCGATGTCTGTGATTTCAAAAACAAACAATTTTTTTGGCATATATAGCGTACCGTTATATTTCTTGGATAAAAGTCTACTTTATTTTCTACTTTCCATCGTAGATTTGTAAGGTTTTCCCACTTTTTGTGGCGAATAATAGCAAATCATATTTTTTTAAATAATTATGTCAATTTTATTATGACTATATATTAAACAAGCATATAACATAATGCAATGTGGGATGGCCTTAGGTTTACATTAGACACAATTATACATAAGTTCAGACATTAGTTTATTTGTATACCTATATCACTGCATATATTATGTAGGCGTGTAAACATGCCCAATGATGATATCACATTATATTTTGTATGAGAATTATTTTGCATCGAACCTTGTTTTAATTTTGGATAAATTTTGATAACCGCAAAAACAAATATGTAAATACTTATTATTACTTCAAACTTTAGAAAAAGTTATCAGCCGGAAGCAAGGAAAAACTCGGTGAGACGTTGTGTAGGTATAGGAATGCTATAATGATAAACGAGGTATGTTTAATAATATAGATCTACACAATACTTACCCACAACGTTCATTAGCGCCATCGTTTCGCACAGGTAGTACCTGTATGTCCACCAGTTGTGGTACCGCAGGTTCTCCCACAGGTAGTCGAGCAGAATTTTTTTCTTCTGCTTCTTCTCGGCGTCCGTGCAAATGGCCACGTCCAGGTCCATCATGAGCGCTCGGATTTTGCCACCCTCCCAGTGTTTCCACAGCCATCTGGGCGTGTAGAACAATATCGCCTGCGTGAAAAAAATGTAATAATTTTATAGGGATAATATAACATTACCCACACTAATCATTATACATTTCAAGGGCCGGTAAAGATAGTATCATTCCCACCGCAGTGCATGCTGCGAATATCACTTATTAGAATATAATATATATAACTTCGTCCTACACCTCACCACTTATAATATCGATCGGAACCTGCAGCTAGATCACGCCACTCGTGAGCACTTTAATTTCTTTTTTTTCTGAAACACCGTGTGGTTGCAATTACATCCCTATACATCCCCCCTCGTGGCACCATCACACCACTGTGACATTCACCGACATCGCGAGAGCATACCTACAAACGCGTGTGCACACAATAATAGTATAATATAATATATGAACCAAATGTGCGTCATGTATACCATAATATAGTAATATGACGAGCGACTATATTATTGCATACGGCGAGAAACTGAGCACGCGGGACCGATCAATCATTTTGCGGACCGAACAACAAATTGGCCAACATCCCGTATACATATACACACCCCCTCGCAGTGGACATCGTTTTTATTGGCCAGTATATTAAAAATAATTAGAAGTAATTTTATATTTTCTTTGGCACCATTGTCGTAGTTTTGGCACCGGTCCGGGTTATGTGCACATTGTGTCAACCTCAGCCGAAAGTGGACTTTTTTTATTATTATTATGTTATTTCTTCGTTTGTTTGGTTCAGTTTTTTCTTTACTTTTTTTTATTTCGTTAGACCGTTGAGTGATTTACGAGACGCATTTGCCGCGGCTCCTTTCGCTACACCAACCTCCCCCCTCTCCCCAATATCCCGTGAGAAAACGAGTTAAGAAACCCGAATCGGACGTATGAGAAATATTTCGACGGAATGTGACGAGGACCGACCGTCGGACAGACAGCCGTCTGTCGACGCCCGACCGAGAATAAAATAATATTAATATAATGATATTGTATTATAATATTCGGCAGAGCGCCCGTCCTGCATGCCGTCGCCAGTCGGTGAAATTTCTTAATTAGAATTGTTTCGTACGGTCTGAGGCGGCGGCGGCGTCGGGGCCAAACGGCGTCCAGTTGAATTAATTTTAATGTTATAATCTAGTCTAGCCACAGTGAACATTCGTCGTCACGGCCGGGCTGTTATTATTATTATTTGTTTTCTTCATATTATTATATATTTTATCATTATTTTTATTATTTTATTTTTTGTAATTCCACGAAAATTGAGGCCAGCACAGTTCAGTTACTCAAAGCTATATTATAATGATCCGGACCGTCACTATGTATACATAATATTATATTATACTGTATGGGATCACTGCGCGGATGCTTTACGACTATTCCATTGTCTCGGAAACGATGGCCTTAATTCACCGTCACATTTTTAGGCTAATCTTGATAATATAGAAGAAAAATAATAATAACATAAAAATGTCGCGTCCAGCGATCGAACACCGAAAAAGAAGGGTACGTCAGCTAATGAAAAATAAAATTAACGTAGGTACATCAAGCTAGTGATAAATTGAAAATTAAATATCAAATATTTTGGTGTACCTAGCCGTACCGTACCTAACTATAAAATTATAATGTTACACATAAAGAATCTAATATACGGTTATTTACCTTGAAAGTATTTTCTATAAAAAAAATGTATTTTGATGGTCTATGGGGTATTATAATAATATTATAATGCAAGATAATATACAAAATATACGTGTCAAAAGTAGGAATATGTATATATTTTTTATTAATTACTGTGCACCTACCAAATCCATAATACACGTACATACTCGTACTGTATATATAAGTAGGTAAATATTGAAATTCTTATAAAGTGATTGTGTTAAATCTAACGGTTGTATTGCTATTGTTTCGTCGCGAGTTGAGTGTATAATATTTAAATTAATAATAATATATTATAAATTATAATATATACGTTGCGTATTATAAAGTATATGTAACTATAAAAAAAATTGAATAATTAATTAGAATAATATTAAACGATATGAAATCATTTTCAGTATAATGTAAAATTAAAAATATCAAACAATAACATTTTATTATGTTATTCATTTAAACTCGAGTTCACCAATAGCCATTTCATCAACATAATAACATTGTGATCGAAGTGGTGGATGAGGCGCTTAGGAATGCATCCAGGACATTTTCCTCTCAAGTCCGTATCTTATATATACATCACGATGCGGTACGATTTGGACACACCGCAAGCTAAGCCGTATTCAAATGTGTATTATACGTTCATTATTTGAGCATTGTGCCCGCGGGCCGGCAGTGGCTACAAAAATGCGAAAACCGAATATAAATTTCCACACCTAAGACATGGTCTAACCTATAAGAATACACCGATGATAACGAATATGTTAAAAAAAAAACCACCGCGGGTTGGCTTCCCGTCCGTCGAACTGCGATGTACACTAGGTATCTTATGTCACACTAGGGGAGCGGAAACTAAGGCGTCTCGTCTCCGTCGTCTTGTTACGAATTCGGTCGAGCGGGAATTCGCTTATGGCGTGGCATGCGCCGGGACGAGTAACTTGATAGCTGACACAAGTATAATATTAGCGAACGTGCCGAAGAGTAAACAACAGTAGGCACCGGACGAAACGCAAAAAACCAATAATACGACCAAACTTACACGAGGCTTTAATATCATGACTTTAAACTGTTTGATAACAACTCCTGAAAGCATATTTTTAAATAATATGTCACCAAAAAACGATAATCATTATGAAAGTCTTATAAATCTTGTACTTTTTTCTATCCAATTTTATTTATCACGTTTGACGAATAGTGGATATAAAAACGCCTTAGTTTTATTATTTTATTCAATTTTGTTTCCTTTTTCAGAAAACTTACAATACTATTTTTGAAGTAGAATCTGATCGCTTATCCACCGTAAAAACAACTATATAATATATATAACCTACTGCCACAATGTTCAATAACAATCGAACGAAATTCCTGAGGGTTTTTTGTCTCGAACGTAAAAAATCGGACAAAAAAAGACTCTGTAGCTTCAGCAAAAGTTGAAGAAATGATTCAACGAAAACTCGTTAAAAATTTAGGCTAACCTGGCTAAGGCTGACCTACGATGTATCACGTATTATATACATAGATGGATGATGGGTATATTAATGGTATACCTAACTTCGTTATCTAAACCGTTTTAGAAAATAAAAACATCATAATTAACGAGATCCAGCATAATAAATACCAAAATGAATGTATATACTATATGGCAGCCTATAACCTTTATGGAATTCATTATATTCTTATAATTGATACGTTTACCACGTGTTCACCTTTTATAATTGGAGCAGCATGTTTACCGGCTATGTATGCGCGGTCCAGTTGACTTGGATATTTCAAAATTAGAACATAACGCACATCGAAAATTAAAACGCAAAGATCGAACGTCACGGACAGTCGTTGAGTATGCCACACGTTAATCATCCTATATTTAGACATAATTATCGATGTCGAAAGTCCGTCAGATGGGTACAGCGAAAATATGAAATTTCGATTTATCACGACGTTCGGTTTTCGTGGTAATAAGCGTAAATATTCGTAGACCAAATCGTCCACCTAAAATTCTGTTCTTCGAGATGCCGTGGCGCTAAAAGTCAAAATATGTATACGAGACAAACAATTTTAAAGTTTAGCGTTTCAAATTCAGGAGACATACTATTATGATTCTTAAACCATTTCGTAACAGACCTTTTATTCACCACGCAGCAACTATAATATAGACCGTAGCCATTTTCCTCCACTGTCCATTATTTCCTCAAAAAAAAAATATATATCAATCAAAATCTTGACCATTTTCCTCTAATAAGGAATTAAGAATATAATAAATATATATTTTGTAAGTCATAGGTATTACATTAACCAAAAAAAAATAATTATCTTTAAATTATTAACAGTTATTATATTTTTTTATAATTTATATATTATCTTTTTATAAAATTATGTTTAATACAGAAAAAATAAATAGTTAAAAGGACTAAATAAGCTAAATTATCGGCTATATAGTATAATATTTGGAGAAAAATGGAAACCAACCTTTTATATTTGTAAAGGAAAATAGACAGAGGAGGAAAACAGTATTTCATTTTTGGATAAAAATGGACCCGCGCATAATATACCCGAGTGTTTATATAATACTACAGTACGACCTAGTGGCTATGGTATACTATCGTCTTAAATTCAAACGATGCCGGCTGTGGTGTGACGACAGAGGATTGATAGCGGCCGACGCAAAATGCAAATACACGCATACAGGACGCGTCTGGCCCGAAAAACTCGACGGAGTCTTAATGGGCTCGACCGATGATAATAATATAATGGACGCAGGTCACAAATGCTTTTACCGACCATATGTTTTTGATCTGAGCGCATGACAACCCATCCGAACATCTATTTTGGCGGATACTCACGTGACGTGAGTATGGGTGGGGTAATACCTATTGTATGGCGACTATACAGGTTACCTGGCTATAATACCAGCGAACCGAAGCTTTTAGTAAAATCCATTATTTGTTAGCTGCTGACCGCACCATATCTATTTGATTTTCGATCGACGACAATAATATTGTTGTGCCGAATTTCAACGTACGCGCCGTATTTTATCATATTATACAATTAACAGAGAAATAAATTATTGAGTAATGAATAATGAATACGTATTACGATTATAAGGTAATTAAATTTGTTTTTTGTAAAAAATTTTCAGTGTTGGGTGGCACATAATAATATAATATGACCAACATACACGTCACACTTCCAACAATATATGCCACAGCCCATATAATTTTCATCACCATTCGTACTGCACCAACCCATATTTCTGAACAATCCACGGTATATGACAATGAAAAAAATAATCAATAAATAACATCGAACGACTTTTGTCGGGTTTCACCGACAGTTATTAACTGAAGTTTACATTTGAATATCTACAAATACATTTAAAAATTATGATACATTTAAAAAAAAAATGAAGAATTAAAAATACGTGTAATGGCTCGATGATTGATGGTTGATAAAGTTGAAAATGTATAATATTTTAATTTTTATATAATAGAAAAATATTATAAAATGGTAAACATATAAACTCAATTTGAGTGTATATCAGTTATTAGTGACTCAAAATATGAAATATATTATATTGATAAGTAAAAACGTATACATTTTACTAGTTTAACTAGGTATACTAAAATTGGCGGTCGTTCACAATGATCAAACACCGTGTAGCGTGAACAATTATTATTCCCGAACTTAATACGTAGGTATTCTATAATAATCTAAAATGACATTTTATCATTAGACAAATGAGTATCGAAAATATGATTTCAACTTTCAAGTGGACCTATGGGCTATGACTTATACTTTTCGGATCAACAAAATCTCTAACAAGTATAGTACGCATTGATGCATTATGCACGTTTATATACTTTATATTACGAACATGTTCTTCAGTGGAGCCCATTATCTTCTTGAAGAATGAATGAAAATATTACTTATATAGTTATTTCATCGCACAAAACACACATTGTCATACCAAGTGACCTCGATACATTGGTGACTTTGATGATTTTTAACCAAAGATTATAAATCATTTCACCGCGTTTGTCTCCGTCAATAACTTCTCATCTATTGACTATTATTAATATTTTCCAATCATGATCATGCAAAATGAATACTGTATTATGCAAAGCTTTAATAATTTCAGTTAATAATATAATTATTTTATGATTTATCTAAAGTCTAAACACAGATTAAAATATTTTGTTTTCTTGACAATCGGAAATAATTTATGTAAATATATTTTAAAGGTCGAATTATTTAATTCATTGAGTACCAGTACCTATTTAAACTGTTAAGTACAAATTTTAAATTTTAGGCAGTAGGCGGGTACTGGAGTATATTATATACCGTGGCATGTGTACTTATACATATGTAACATTATATGTTGTATACTTGTATTGTTATTGTATAATACTATAATGTATAATGGACCACTCATTTTTCATCTTAAATTTTTTTAATACGATTCGAAATGATTTAACAATAGGTATACCTACGCCCTACGACTGTGAGTTGATTGGGTAAATGCTGTAATGATGTACACGTGTACCTATATACGGTATACTAAAGTATGTTTAATTGATTAAATAATTGTTTTAAGCTCCATGAACAACGAAAGAAACGTGTTTTCAAACAGAATACAATAACGAAGAACTTAAACGGTTTTCCTGATCCGAATTGAAAAAAAATTAAACCCCCCTCCCCCTGTACCATCTTCACGACCACCTTCAGTCGTCACTCGTGACACTGAGCACGGCGCCATACCTGACCTGCAGCTACATATACAATTCACAGGGTTTAAGTTAAACACGAGCAAGACACTATAAACGCGTCCAGCCGTTTGTTATATTATATTTACAACATTTTTTTACGTGTATGACGGTAATAGATATCCGCGGGCAAGTATCACCGGAAATTTTAACCCACGGAGTTTAACCGGCCAAACCTTCTGGCGCGGTCTCTGGCAGGGGCGACGGCAATCTTTACGGCTCCCGTCTGCAGATATCAAAACATATATACATTACACGCACCTATTAGGCCAGGAGGTACCACGGTACCTCAGATGAGCGTACAATGTTGAATGTATAATACCTTATGTATATTATACATATTATATAGATAAAGGAACGCATGGGCATAGATTTACGCATTGCCGTCGAGCTCTACGGGAGTCGAAGAGAGTAGTCTTATTTTTTACTGTGTGTCGTTAAAAGCGGAAACCGGTCGTTGAAAAAAAGTAAGTTTTTCGTTTTTATCTCTCGTAAAACGAAACGACACAAAGCAAGCGACTGCGGGCGATAGATTATTGCCTTTACGACAGTGACGGGTTTAAACGTGCGCGGACGCACGTGAGTTCGAACGAGTAATAATATTATGATATATTACATACCATTGCGAGGGGACACAAAAGAATAAAAAAAAACCCTATTCTATAGAGTAACATTTTTTGAGTTGCCTATTTTAAGTTGCGCTTGTACACAATGTACACTATACTACTAAAGTATATACTACTACACTGTACCTAAATATTCCCCTGTATAAAAGCGGACTTAAAATTAATTTTTTAACGAGAATCTTATCGATCACGGGATATTCGTTCGGCGTATTAGAAACGGTCGATTGAAACTTCAGTCGTCCGCTCGATACGCGACTGCCCGCTCTATACCATGGCACGAGGCCTGCTGTAGTTCAGAATATTGTTCACACACACACACACACACACACACAAAATAATTCTGACTGAGACCCGAGTCGGCGGTCTAAATATAAATTGCCTAAAATAAACAATGGATTGTGTTTTGTTTAGTAATTTACTTGATTTAATGTATTATTGACCCTCCATTAACCGAAAAATTAGAACTCTCGATAGAGGAATCGTGCTGGAGAAGGAGAGAGAGAGAGAGAAAGAAAGAGAGTGCAAGAGAAAGACGGCAACTTATTCGCGCGTGCGTATTACGCAATCCGAGTTTGTAAAAAAATTACATAGCTGCCAACTATAACAACTACTTTAATTCGCAGGTCCGAGAGCGGTGCGTGAACCGTTTGTTTTCGTATTTTATCATTATTGTGACGAATGCAACGCGGTGGCGTTTGAGCGGACGTGTAAAAAACATTCGAAACCGGTCCACGCCATTACAACAACAATAATATATTATAATTTATTATTTTATCAATGAATCGGGTCATATTAAAATATAATGAGTTTTGTGAAATATCTTTGTG
This sequence comes from Acyrthosiphon pisum, assembly GCF_005508785.2. Taxonomy (NCBI): domain Eukaryota; kingdom Metazoa; phylum Arthropoda; class Insecta; order Hemiptera; family Aphididae; genus Acyrthosiphon; species Acyrthosiphon pisum. The sequence continues at coordinate 45,942,514 of NC_042495.1, read as the reverse complement.
TAGGTACAGTGTACGCCAACTTACAAATATATGCCATGACATAATATTATTATAATATTATAATGATTGACGATATTGCGTTTATATTAAATTATACCACATATGGGCGGAGATACGATCAAATATTTGAAGGGGGGGAGGGCTTGAGTTTAAACAGACTTACGACTTTCATCATACCTTAATTTATTTTGGACTTAATTCTAATTTTTGATAATGATGACTGACAACAAAATGTAAAAATATGTAAGCTATCAAAAAATAAAAACACAAGTGCCTACGTAATAATCTTCCAACAGCAGTATATTATATTACTTCAACCACATGATAATTGTATTTGTCAATATTGTAATACATTATAATATTTTGTAGCAAATGCAGTCTAATCAATTTCTGTATCGATTTCTTTCTTAACGAATCTGTATAAAAGAATATAAATATAAATTCCCTCAACCTACAATTTCCTCCTAACGCAGTAACTATTACCAGATTTATAACCTAACTACAATAATCAAGATGACGATGATTTTTTTTTAGAAGATTCTTCTAAAAAATATTTTTAGGAGTTCAAATAAGTAAAGACTCCAAAATCCCCCCTCCCGAATCTTCACCTTAGCTGGTATGGAAACTGAATTACTTATGAATCGGTTGATTTATAGAGTTAAAAGTATTCGGATTAGACATCCTATAGGTAGGTAATAGTAGGCGTATAATATTGTACATACACGCAGAATAATAATAATAATAATAATAACCGCAGTATAGACTATAGATCGTAACACGTAATAAAAAATGCAAGAGTAGTTGCAGAGACAACGAATCGACTAAAAGATTTATATATATAATATAAAAATTGTGTAATATGTACATCTTGAAAACTTGTATTGACCACCGCAACGTCGTCTACGACAGTGTCACGCGAGTTTGTTAACACGGCTGCACATTACTCGAGTTTGAAAGTTAAGTTTTTTTCCGAAACTTTTAACTTTACTATGCATTGACTTTTTTATGATGCACTACAGTTACAGTACAACATGTATACAGTACTGTACAAGACATGGTTCATTTTTTATCGTGCTGAGGGAAAAATAATATTTAACATTTAATAAGATAAAAAATTGTAGTTCTTCCTACGTATAATTTGTTTAACATATTTCGGCGCCGGCTATTTATTGAGGGGCAAAAATGCAGGCAATTTCTATATATTTTGCAGCGCGGAGACCATACAACAGGCCTTACGGCATAAAATATAATCAAACGGTCTAAAAGGACTTTACATGGGAAAAACCGATCACGCCTCGTAGAATAGTCAGATTTTGATCATTTTTTTTTTTATTGTTATTTGAAAAAGGAAAACTTTATTTAGGTCACATTAGACTCAGATTTTTTATTTATCTTTAAAATTATTTGTTACAATCTCTGAAAATAGAGTTTTGAAAACCGGAATCCAGCGAGCGACCAGTATGAAATCTTCATAATTTAAAAACATAAAAAAATTATCGAAATCTATAACTATAAAACTATCTCACGCCGAAGCGTGTTCTGTTATACTAAAAACGGGTCGACTTCAAAACCTTTTACCGGATAATAATGACGACCCCGCCTCTTCCATCCAACCTTCATTCACTGTTAAACGATAACACTTTATGACAAAGTTGAATGATGATGTACCAACACCTATATTCACTTTCTAAAAGTGCAATATTTGAAAAAAAATGCACTCGTAACTTTGTCAAAGTAGATTTATTTTATAGGCTGATTATAATAATTTATAGACCTGACATGAATGCGTTAATTAAAACGAAAAAAAGGTGACTCGTCCAGCCTCCAGTTGTTTACAAATTAAGCGCAATAATAATAATATACGTTGAACGACCTATAATATTATAATAATATACTATCGTAAATCGTAGTCGTAGTGCATATGGGCAAACCAACAACGCCCGAACGCGATTAACCTTTCAAACCCGAAACAATGTCGGGCTGCGCTGAGGACATAATAATTATTTATAATGTGATGTATCATTGACTTGGGTCTAGGACACGTTGAAAATTTGCCCAATACCGTTATCATTGTTGTTATTGTTATCATTATACGTACTAGGTCCACGCTTAGGCTCGCGCGTCCCGGTAAAACGTACGCGATCAATTATCGTCGCACGGGTTACGAATTTTTTTTTCGTCAAAAATAAAATGTCTAACTATGTCATTGTACCGCGCGTTTTTCGCGTGCGCAAATTCCTCCGAAACAAAATAATATTATTTGTATTATTACAAATCGACCGCGTTTGTCGTTAGTAGACGTAGGCATACTAGCTGCATGCAGAGGCAGTGGTTAAAAACATATGGTATAATAATATTATAACGAATAGATACAATATTAAATTACATTAAAACGAGTTTCAGGCGTTCAAATCGTTCCAATCGAACAAATCGTTTTTTGTTTCGGTCAATGTGCGATTAAACGCGTGCACACAACCACGCTGGTATAGTTTTTAAGTTCATGTATGATATTACATCTTGGGTTGGTATATAGTCGAAACGTCTTTCTAAAGTATTATTCAATATTATTGGTCAACTATGTACCTACACGCTATTTTTGTACTCATTATTTTATTACACTTGTAAATATTATAATTTCACTGGGGAGGGGGGAGTTATCCCTCAATAAAAAAAAAAATTACTCGCATACGCATCTCGTATGTATGTGCTTAACGCTCCTTCCTCATAGCCTTAGCGCAGATATGTGTTGAAATGTTGAATTGAGAAATAAGATTTATTACAATGTACAAACGCAAAAAGAATATATTATGATACATTATAATGCAATTGTATTATTATTCTCAAAGGAATAGAAAACAAATTATTATATAGATTACCATACCTACAGGGAATACCTATCGATTATTTTCCTTATATGTAGGTATTTAATAGGTGTGCACGGTGGACCCAAATAAATTAAACTGACCATTTATATTTACAGACTTACAACATACGTTGGTGCAACAGGCCGGGATCCGAGCCTCCGAGGAATTTTAAAGTATTTATTTCTTTAATTCAGTCGAACAATTTTAAATGTTAACTAGGTATTATTGTTTTTTGTTGTTATTATAGTATAATATTATGTTATTCAAAGACATCGAGGACGAATTTAGAATTCAACATCGTCATTAGTCTTATACGTAATATATATATTTAAACTGGCAGTATAGTCCGTTACTGTATGCACAAATTAGCAATAAAATAACATCATTATTTTATAAATTTATAATATGAGAAAATCTAGTTCTCTTTTAAACACGACGGATCGACTGGTACATAATATTATAATATACGTGGGGCGCTTCCGTTTGTATATTCGCTTAAAAGTTATTGCCGAGTGCGGACCCGCACTGTGGTGGGTGTAAATGTGCAATCGAATAACTATTCGTGTCGTACCCGTACGTACTAATATACGACTTTAATGGAAGTGACTCATAATTCAAATAATATAGTAGGTACCTATGTAAATAATTATTTTCCGGCGACGAATCATTTTTTAGACGCACTATAACGTTAATATATTTATATACAATTACAATTGTGTACTCTAAGTCTAACATCATAACTTGCAGACCATCATATTCAAAACTGGGCACTAACTAGTTAGAAAGTTACTTTTTAAATACCTTTAGTTTTTTTTAATTCATAATAACTTTGTAACTTAAAGAGTTGAATTAAATGTGTAAAACAACCTAATCTAACTTGTTAAAAACAATTAATACAGAACTAGTGATCTTTGTATTTTTTTTTTATAATTCCAAAAGTCCAAATGTTTCTTAAAACTGCTGTGTACCGACTGTTAATATCTATTATAGCGGTGATCATAATTTACTAACGATGAATATTATGTATTTTCAATTTTATGATAAAACATTTTTATCCTCATATCATTTCTAATTAGTTGTTTATATTAGTTAAATTTCTTGTAATACACGTTAACCACGATGCCTATAATTATAATGGTCTATAGATATACATTTTATACGAATATACTATATTATAGTATCATACTGCTTATAATATATTTCTTGGTTATACATAATGACTAATATTCCAATTAGAAATTAAGGATATTACTTATTACATACCTATACTTGAAACATTTGATCAAATTAGTTTTCTGTTGTTTAGTAAAAATGTTGTATTGTCACCAATAATTTAAGTTTGATACCGAGTAATTAATTTATGTAATACTTTACATATTATTTTAAAATATCTGTAAAAAAAACTCTCTTCTAACTTCTACTCTAACTTAAGTTATTATTTTCACCAAACTTATATTCTAACTTCTTTAGTATTAAAGTAACTTAACTTTAACTATCTAGTTAAAAAAAAATAACTTGCCCAGCTTTGAATTCATATTATACCTATTATCATAAAATACTATTAAAAAGAGACAACTGCAAATCAACTTCGGTTTATTGAGCCGTCGCAAAAAAAAAACTAAAAAATGACTTACATAATTTATTACAAACCATCATTCACATATATTATACTAATACGAGAAAAACGCGTGTACGTCTGGCCATCGTCTGCATGCGACAGTATAATATATTTTATAATTTAGGTATACACAAATATACAATATATTATATTATTATGTTCACCGTGGGTGTCGCGAGCGATTACGTTATGATATTATGCTAAATTATAATTTATAATAATAGTATAACGTTATATTATTATAGTCTGTACGAAAGATCTCATCCGAAAACAATATTTCAACCGCTACTCTTCTATTTACGACCGGAGATAATCTATTTAGCTTATCGAATCCTCCCGTGAATTCCTGAATAACAATGTCACCGTTTCGTTTCGTTGAACTTTGGATGCTGTTACTTGATATCGTACGGTGACGTGGAAATAGTGTTAATATAATACAAATACGATTTCAAAACAATAATACTGGTTGAGAATAGATTTAACTTATCCGGTGGAAGCATGCAAACGGTTTATATTTTAAACACCACAATACTAAGTATATTGATCGTCAATCATCAAGGCGTGTAATTTTTTTTTTTACTTACAATTTTGTTTCGTCAAATAAATCAGTTTTTTATGGGCACTCGAGAAAATCAAAAAAGAACTCTCCACAAAACACCTGCCAAAGTTAAAAAAAATATGAACATTTTCCAATATTGGTAGATAGACAACGCGTCATAAAAATACAAACAATAACAATTTATTCTCTTTTTTTCCATTCTCTATTCGAATGGAAACTGAAAGTCACTATAAGGCGACATTTTCTGTTTTATAATAATTACTTAAGTGTTGTCAGTGCCGAATATTCGACGGCGCCATTCCACTACACTACACACGTGGATACATAATATTAATTGTGTATTCGTTCCGTGGAGCGAGAACCAATCATTTTTCCATCATTCCTATAATTGCAACGTTTAAAATCAGCTGGGGCCTAAATTTGAGGACAATATCAAGAATTTAAAATCGCAATTTTATTTTAATGTATCGTAAAATGCATATATACCAAAAACGATTTTAATTCAGTAACTGGGCATAACCATAGTACGAAATCTGAAAAACATCTAGCGTTGTAGATTGAAAATAGTCGTGTCCATGAGGTTGTAAGCGAGTTACCAGCACACTGAAAATAGTATGATAACTTTGTACTACGACACATCAATACGAACATAATCGCATATAAAATAAATGGTAAACTACTAAACTACGATAATATTTAGTGTTGTTCGCGAAGCATCTGAAACCAGACGTTTCGCGGTCCGGATCGGCCATTTCGATGTTAATCGGTATCGTTCTATATCGTACTTATATCGTAGCTATTATAACAGGTAGTATAGTATATAGTATACTTAATAATATTATAGTTACCTAATAATAATTATCGTGTTTAAGAGCGTAACACGTATCATACATATGTTTACGTCAGCCCCGTATCCCCCTCCCCCACCGACGGTCTATTCGGCATGTCCCTGACGTTTGAAGTCGATATTATTTTTAGACGTAACCAGCACGTAAATCGCATTGTCAAAAAAAAAAAAATAATAATAATAAAAAAATTTAAAACTAAAAAAAAAGGAACAGTACGCGCGCGCGTGTAAAAAAAGGGAGGTGGCGAGATGATGGGTTTTAAACGGCTGTTCCGGTGGCCACCGGCCAAACGCGGACCGCGGTGTAGGTATATATGGTATCGTTTTTCAACCGCACGTGCGATGATCTTTACCAGGTGGCACATTCCTCCACTCCCGCGGACGCTGCAGCGTTTATTTTTTCCACCGTATATATAATAATATTATATCTGAAAACGCGTTTGATGCAGCACGCGAATTCAAATCGTGTCGATACGTCATCATCATTTTTTTTTTGTTATTATCGTTACGATCATGATTATACCGTGTTACGATCGTAACGGAACACGGCGAGGCAGAACCGCATATACGTGATAGTTGGCGTCTACTATGGGGTGAGAGTGGGTGAAGAAGAGGAGGACTAGAGGTGCTGGAGTTAGGACCAAAGGTTACTTTCGAGCGAACATGATTTTCTCCTAGAGATATAAACATACAGAGGAAATTGTGGATATACATTTGTGAACAAAAAATGAATAGTACGAAATACGCAATAAATATTATGTTAATCATAAATTTCCTGTTATGATACAAGCAACTATTACGTGGCAGTGTCCACCAGGCGAGGCATTGCTCTCTTGCTATCGAATTTTTCGTGAGCAAATGTCCACTTTCTTGTGAACAGTTTTCGCCAAACATAATTGTCGCATATCCATCACGTATAGGTAATTCATATCTATGTACAAATTGATGTTATAAATCTGATAATCAAAAACAATAGTGCTAAAATCCGTTACTGGTGGTATAGTACCTACCCATAAATGCGATTCTTGAGACTGATCCGACTATAATGTAGTCTTCTCTTAAACGTTTTTAATAGTCATTCAAGTCATTGTTAGGTATACTAATTATATACACACGAATTGATCGGATAAATCGATAAAACAATAATACATAATAATAAAATACAATAGTATTGCAAATAATTATAATATATCCATATACATCGGTGCGCATGACGTGTCTCGTTGTTTTGTACAACAAGAAAAAAAATTGTGTGAATTGAGTGTGAAAAAATTTAGATTTAACGCAGTTGTTTCAAACCAGACTTATATTATTAGATACCTAAGTACTGTTTAAACGACTAATCTGTGTCAGTCGTCAGAACACCAATTACCTCAATCGTCTACACAGGTATGAAAATATATTATTCAGAATCGAAAATTCGTCATGAGTGTCATGAGTTATTACCCATTATGGTCTTAAAAAATGTTTAACGTGATGTCGTTATAATATTATATACCTACTAATGTCGTCCGTAAGACAATATTATAATACATCAACACTCTAATATATTACAATGAACAATTGCTTTCTATGACAAACCGAGGTCGATGGTTTGGCGCGTAGCTTTGGTTTTTGATTAAACGCAATAATAATTTTCTACTACCAAGCGTATCTTCGCTAGTCGCGACACATGTAAATAATAATAATTATGATGATTATGACGATACAGATGTTGTAACAAAATTACTTAATTTCACGGTACGGCTTTACGCGATTTAAATTTTAAAATAATGAACTTCACCCGAAAGACATACATAATATTATGTTGGTAATACGCATGTGTGCAGTGTATAATATGATTTATTATGTATATTATGTATATTATTATTATATTATATAGTATAGTCACTAAGTTTTATACAATAACATTGTAGGTAGTGTTTAAAGTATAAAATATTTCATTTTTTTAAATTTCATGAAATTTTCAAACACTAATTATAGGTGGTACACGTTTACCTTCCAATCATAGTTTGTCGAAAGACTATTATTATTATTATTATTATTATTATTATTATTATTATTATTATTATTATTATTATTGCTATATTATTATATATATATATAACAAATATAATTACCGACCAACACATCGGCAGCAAATTACCTGCGAAATTTTGGTTTCTGCAGATTGAACGAGAAAAAATAATACCACTTCATCTTTGGGCACGTGTAAGTTACTTAAAGGTACATTATAAAAACTCAATTTTGTTTTTCGTGCAAATACTTCCATCGCATCTCTCACCGATTACCGTTTACGAGTGCTATTATAGTCTGTGTTCTATAATTTAGTATGAAATTATTAAGACACAATGGCTATAATATTATGTATATAACCGTAAGGCTATAGCCAATAACCTATATAGGGGAAACCTGAGTAAGACGAGGACTAGAGGTAAGATGGGACATCGCTGTATCTTGGAAACCTTAGATCATAGTATATGATCCAAGTCGGAAACTATTGACTTTTGGGAAATAATGATTAAACAAAAAAATTCTTATATCGAAAAATAATTCAAATGATACGGTCCACGGATGCGTTGAATTTAACAACAATATGCAATGTAATATTTTACGAACATAAAATAGTTAGTAAGTAATTAAATAATATTGTTAATTACTCTTATATAAATTTTGATGGGTAGCTTTGTTGGGATTCGATTAATATGACTTTGGCAGAGTTTATCCTTATTTTAAGAATAATAGACACAATATATTAAAATATTGCAATTTTGGATAAGAAAGGAAAAATACAATGGGACAAGATGGTCCATGTCCCATTGTCCCATGTTATAATTATTTTTTAAAGTTTTAAATTATAGGCTTTATTTTTATCCTGTTGTATGAATATACCTAGTAAACTAAAGTAAATGTTTTATAAGCAAATATAATTATAGGTATTATAATTTAAACATTAGATATGAAACTTAATACTATAGCTATCATTTTCCAGATAAATGTTAATGTACATCAATTGTATGTGTTTAATGTATTTGTAGTTTGTACATTTAATCACCTATATGATATGAAATGAATTGTATTTGTTATGAATAAAGAGATCTTTATTACTATCTTACCTCAGCCATGCTCCATGAGGAGACAAAAATCAATTTGTATATTTAGTAAAAATGTATGTATAATTAATAATAATATAACAAAACTGGTTAGAAATTTAGTAACTACACATAATTTTACATACATTGTAATAAATTATCTTTGTTTTTTTCAATAAAATAAAATATCAATCCTCTTATTAAAGTCGGTGTCCCATCTTAATCACCCCTATATGGCTATATTATAAGTATCCTATAATTATCCTATATATTATAAAAATATACTGAACAGAGGGTATTTAACCGAGCACGCATACCCAGGGGAAGTGATATTGACCAGTTATTCATATTCCGATTTTTGGAATTTTTTTTAGTAGGTAAAGTACTCAAAAACGCTATATTTTCATATACTTAGATTTTTATACAATTTAAGGAGTATGCTGAGGCAATACAAACTTATTTTTTTAAATTAAGAATCAGTCCTATTTTACTATACAATTTTGAAGAGATTACATTTTTGAAAATGTTATGAATCCGCGTGAAAATTCAAACGAGTATATAGTTTCTTATAGTTATTGAACTTGTTTTAATAGGATAGTAATCCTTAACAGTTGTTAAACATTAAATATAATATATGTAATCTATAATAGTTCAATATACAGTGGTAGGCACTTATTACACTCTGAAAATTATAAAACTATAATAAATGATTACAAGTACATTTACAAATGTAATTCTTAAATCAACAAAGCCGTGACATATTTTTAAACCTATTATCATGGACTATCATCAAAAGTATATAAAGTAACAACAAAAAGGTAGTTCTCGTTTTAAAAGACGTTTGTACAGAGTAAAATATGTATCCAACTATCTAAGTATTTAAAATTTTAGAATGGTGTTTAAGCGTAGGCACTTAAATATTCTAAAAACCAGAACTTGAACAACTTCATTATTAATAAATGAAAAAATGGGGATGAGAATGTCTAAGACTGAGTTTCAGAAACTCCCTGGATAATATGAACAATATGTCTCGTATTATAATGGTGTGAACCCCACTCGATTAATAATATATCCAAAAATGTTTAATTCCTTGCGGTTTTTATTTTTTTGAACGTATACAAATTACAAAGACGAATATATTTTATATTTGCCGACATCAAGTCGCTTTTATGGAGAAAAAAAGAGTGTAAATAAAATAAAAAAGCTTTTGTTTCGTCATCACTGATGCTGCTGCCGTCTCACACAATTTGTTAGAGCATTATACCCACCGAGATAGAATTCCAATCAAAATCTAATTAATTCATCATCGGACATATTATTATCATCCAAACGCAAAATCTTAAATGTCGTTAGAAAAAGAAACCCCCATAAGATTTGGTAGTGTTGAATAAATTTAATTATTATGAATGCAAATTTGGATTCTTTAAATTATCTGAACTTCTCCGAATATTCAAAATTATTATTTTTATTCGATTACTGTTACAACTTTTAAACTACCCAAGTTTGAATACTTATATTATGTATACCAGTGTTTCTCAACCTGGGGGTCGCCAACTTATTATTTAGGGTCACGTATGAATTAAAATTGTATGTATTATATGTATCTGTAAATATTTGGTATACATTATATATATATATATATGTACAGATATAGGTGGTGATGTACCTCATAAATATCAAAAGTTAAAATTTTTTTATAAATATGTTCTTCCCTTGACAGGAATGCAACCTCCATGTAACGGTAATATTTTTTGGTCCCAGCAAGTAAAATATATTAATATCCCAGTATAGTGGGCACTTTAAATAACAGCATAATAATATAATACCCATGTGTCCAAAATAGAAAAATGTTAAATAAGTTTTCAATTATTTACGACAGTTCTGGTTATCTAATAATTGAACATTACGATAACGCAATGAACAAGAATCAATTTGTATAAAACCCCCAAATAAATTTCGAAAAATGTATACAAATACTAAATTAATTTAAAACAAACTAATACCTAGTAATATTATCATTTTAATTAGAATATGCAATCAAATTTTAAATTTTATGTCGTATTATACACATTTTTTATTATTTAAGTACATAATATTATGTACTTATCTAGTATCTTTTTTTTCTAAAATTTTCATGCGCTGTATACAGCGGCCGGCCACCTCTAAATTTCACTTTTGTTAACGGTCACCTCTGTAGGACGGCCACGAGTGCCACCTCTAAATGACCGTTATATGGAAGTATTACTATAATATCATTTAGATTAGTAATAATAGTATATTTACATATATATAATAAAACATACACGTCAAGACATCAATCAAACACGTGTTTGAGAACCTAAAATTGTAAAAAAGCAATCGATGTCTAAATAATGTAAAAACAAAACATTAGAGGCGATAAACTTTATATACATTATACATATTCCATATTATACACGTTATTATGGCAATAAAAATGTTTTTATGACGCAATTAAAAAGCATATTTTAACGTTTCGTTGTAATGGACAAAAAATAAGTTGATATATTAAAATATGTACATAATATTTTATGTTATTGATCTAATCGTATTACTAATTATATTAGAAAATCGTAAAGTATCATGACAAGTCGTTATTGATAACTCTAGACCGGCGCTATATTGTATATAATATATATATATATATATATTATATAATTTATATGTTTAAGTATATACATCGTAATAATAATATATACCGAGAAACGAATTCGGTTTGTCACGCGTGATTATGATATAATAATATAATATTTTGTCTTAAAATCAACAACGTCAACGAAACGCCTGTTTATCAAGCTCGTAGGCCACACATTATATTGTTGTGCATTCGTGTAGCGACGATTGTGCCGAGTTTCGACGAGGAGCATTAAGTCGTGTCAAGCCAAACAACATAATATTTTAGTGTACTTATTATTATTATTGTTACAGCCCGCGATGAGATTATTTGTTTGGAATTCACACGATTTACGACCGATTACGTCGGTTGCGCGGGTCGACGTTTTACGAGTTTACTTATGTGTGGTCGAGAGTTTTCTTAGGCTTTTTTTCCGCTATTTACTTATTTATTTATTTGTTATTATAATTTTTTTCTTCTTTTTTTTTTATTGAGGTTATAACCATCGAAATTTACTATATTTAAACGTTACGACCGATACCGCGGTGTATACGAAACACGAGTTTTGCCGCTATATACATATAGACAAATATTGTACGAAAATACGCTACGTCACGCGTGCATAATATTATTATATGATAGACTTTAAAATAAACGTATACACCGTAAACAAATATATTGTGCGTTTATTTTTCTTTCCATTTACAGGGAAATAACGCACTGCGGTGACAGTGGCATGACAAATCGCATAGTAATTATTATCAAACGGACAGAAGGAAACGCGTGTCACTATAATATAAGTAGTTTCTCCCAATGTTATCATCGATCAACGATTACTGTTTAATAATATGAGCTCCTAAGCGGAAATAGTTTTTTCCCTCCCATCGGTAGCGTGCAGAAACTGTCACAAGGTATTACTGCAGCGCCCTTCCGTGAGAAAACTGTAAATAAACTAATAAGACCGGCCGCGATGGCGATAGGAAAAACACTTTCGGTCATCAATACTGTAGTCCGGACATACGAATTCCAGATTACGTAGTCCGATTACGCGATTTTCAAACGTCTGCGCATTAATATTCCCACGGTGGGCACACCTCTACTCCGATATAAATATCTATATTATACTTTAATGTAGCAGTGCGACTGGGGAACGTTTGGGGGGAAGATGGGATCACCCAAATCAGGCATTAACCAAATCCTCATTTCTTTCTCACCCACCCACCCCACACACAACATATTATGTTTAAGGATATACCTTATACCTATAACAACATAGTATCGGAATTTATTAGATTTACAGCTTAAACAGTAATTCATCTAATTTAATGCTTGTATAAAATATTAATATTAATATAAAAATACCATATTAATTGGATTGGAATGGTAAATTAATTTGAAAATAAATAAACATACCAGCGGAAAAAACATAAGTACCGCAGACAAGGACAACGATTCTAGCAAAACGGAAAGAGAACTGCATTGGGAAGAACATCGTATAATGCAGACAGATGGATGTTTGAAACACCCTCCATCGGCCGTATTTATGCAAAAAATATATGTACCATAATATGAGCATATGGCATAATACGGTTAAGATTTCTACATAATGTGTAGTCGTATATGGTTTTTGGTTCTAATTCATATTTGGTATAATTAATATGGATATTGATGATGACTTTAATGTCTAATGTGTAAAGCCCTCTACGACCCACACGTTATGTTTAAATATAAAAATAAAAAAACCTGGCTACGAGGCTGAGTGAGAGAGGCAGAAATTACCTATATAGCTGCTATATACTCTGCAGCACGACGAGATGGATCGACTACGGACGCTGCTGAAGATCTATAATATTATGTAAGAGCAGAGAGCCCACGAGGGAATTATTTATTTTTACCAAAACAAAAATGTTATATAGACCTTACCTTTAATACCTAGCATATCATTTATTTGGCGCTGATGAGCAATAACATAAATCGAAAAGTGGCTCGGGGAGGAAATGTGCAGCACGCAGCCACGTTGTGGTGTCCTTACGACCTTACCTGAAAGAAGAGGCAGAAGCACACCCACTGGTAGTAGCCGTAAGTTTTTCGGTCGTCTGCCTTGCCGCGGGTGTTGTCCACGCCTGGGTACGGGACGGCGACGCCCACCTTCTTCTTGAACGCCTCCTTGATAGTGTACGTAGAGTGTATCCAACAGTACGTGTTGAGCACGTCCTCGGGTATGTCCTTGGTGTGCACGCAGTCGATCGGGTTGCCGACGTACTGCCGGGTGGTGACGATCAGGCTGAACGCGGACAACAGCATCACGGTCAGGCTGTAGTGGAGCCGGAACACGGGCGAGTCGATGTGCACGTGGCTGATTTTCACCAGGCTCTTCAGGCCCCGGAACACGTCAAGCATGGCGTAACGTGCCGGCGGGACACCCCATCCGTAAGCACCGCCGCATTCCCGCAACGGTCGCAATCGTCCGGGCTGTCAGCTGTCGGCGCCGTCCACGTCGACGACGACCAGCAGACGGCCGCCGCCGACCGCATCCGCGGCCGACATCATAGTGGCCACCGCGGTGTTGCTGTTATTGTTGTTTGTGGTGGAGGTGGTAGTGATGATAGCGACAGCGGTGCTGCTATCGCTGTCGCTGCCGCGGTAGTCGTTGTCGTCCTCCGGCCCGCGGCACAGTGCCGCTCCTTCTTGTCGCTCCTCCACCAGACACCTGCGAACAAAACGTCGGCACGTCATTAGCATTTATATTATACAATTACGTGTCTTGTCGATTTTTCGACAAGAGAAAAATTGTGAAAAAAAGATTAGAACATTTTTTTGATAAAACGCAAAAAAGACTCATCAAAAACGAGTAACAACCTACTCCACAAAGCACGTGTTAAAAACGGATCGAGAAAATAATACTCACTATGAGGCGGCCGTTTAAACCGATCGCCCCGCAAATGATCACGTGACCGATCTCGCCAGTGGTGGATACTTGGATTTAAATTTGAAAAAATTGCAGTGTGGAACTATCCTACCCTATCTCGGCCGCGCAAAGACTGCAATAAAGTGCAAAAAGTAGCTTGCCCAAATATTGCACGTGTTTAACGCTTCAGCGACATACTATTACGCTTTGAGCTAATAGTGAACGCGGCAAAAAGCGGCAAAAAACAAAACAGCTTGGTTTTCGCCGATTTATTCGCGTTTGTCACAGCATGGTCAGAATAAAATTCGCCCGCACTCTCCGCGTTTTCCGCGTTCACGTAGGACATAGCGTCAAGGTATCGTTTACATACGATACGACGACGAGTTTGCGTAACCCTAAGAAAACGTACCTACGTCTCGTGATCGATGTTCGCCCGTCATGATGATATTATATTATTATCATGATGCCTACACGCGGCGGATATTGTGTTTCCGATACGATATAACACGTCCGATCCGGACCCAAATACTCAGCCGTGTTCGCCTAACGCGCGTGGTAATATTTAATATACGATAACGTGATGGGTGGCGCCGCGGCGACGACGTATATATGTCGAAGGAAACGAATATATTCTGTTTGCGCGGGTCCGACATGTCGCACGATGTTATTATTATATGATATACACACTCGTATTTCAGCTTACGTCATTTAAGTCGAAGAAGAATAATAATATGTTTGCACAAAATCCGTGAATTTCCACACGGCGCGCCGCCACGATCGGTTCTAAGCCAGCCGCGGACGACCGTTACTGACAATTATTCTTATGTGCGGCCGATTTAAATTTTCGCGCGCCGTTTCGTAATCCGTCCGTGCGCGCGTTTCCAATTAGATGAATTAGTATATTATGTAGGTAGGGTACCTTGAAATCGACCGTTGCGGCAGACGAAGAAGACTTTGAAAAATAATAAAAAACTTCTTACGATAATTATTATTATGGTAATCGGTAGCGTATATAATAATATGTACATTATTATGTGTACGCGTATTTTAATTAATATAATATTATGTATACAAGAATCATATATAAGCTCATGTAAAGTGAAGACATACCCGGTCTGGAGAGGTACATACCACCTATAGGCTATAAGTACACGTGACTCACGCGACACGATTATCAACGCGTAAAAAAGTATAACGACGACGACGACGACAGATATAAGACGATAATAATAATAATAAATACGCAT
The DNA here is from genome assembly GCF_005508785.2 of Acyrthosiphon pisum. NCBI lineage: Eukaryota > Metazoa > Arthropoda > Insecta > Hemiptera > Aphididae > Acyrthosiphon > Acyrthosiphon pisum. The sequence goes on along the minus strand of NC_042495.1, from coordinate 45,926,747 downwards.
AAGACGACAACGTCTTGCGGATGTTTATATATATATATATATATGTGTGTGTATGTGACCGCTAACAGGGTTAAGATATATTTGTGTTAATATGATTACTATTATTATTATTATTATTATCGCATACACATAATATGCGGTCGTGTAAAAGACGTATATGCGCAAGTGTAATGACGACTGTCTGCTCACTGCCGCCAAAAGGCCGGGACCCTAAGAATATAATATTCCTCGTCCCCTAGGTCGTAAAAAGAGAAATAAAGAAAAACGCAAAGACGAAGCCATTTTTATCGTCGCCGGACGGACGAGTTTAGCCAGCGAGGGGTGACCGACTCGGATCTGGTTTCGGATTATGCGGCACAGAGAATATACGAGACACGAAATAATATTATAAATCAACCTCTATAATACGCACGTGATGATAATAATTATGTACAACGCGTGCCGTTTACAGATTCTTTATACAGTTTATGTATTTATTTAATTAGTTATTATTATTATTACCAGCTAATATAATATAATATAGTAGCGCGTCTCTAAACGACGATGATTATTTCGGTATTATTATTATGGCCGTAAAATAATTTTAACAAGCCGATTCGACGCTGAGGGACCAGTAAAACTATTATAGAGGCGAGTAGAGCCGGATCAAAACCGTTGCATCCGCTGTTGGCAACCATCTCACGAGTCTCGCCCCGCGATCTAAACCATGTCTTCTGAACATAATAATGATATTACTATCGTTCGGTAAACCGTTCTCGATTTACGAATCGCCTAATAACGATGGGCCCGATATAACCGATAGGTATTCGTCTCATTTTTTTTTTTCGATCATTGTTAGATAATATGCATTACGGCGGTGTTTATCGTAAACCTTTTAACACGTGCGCACTACCGACGCCGTCGAGTAAATAAAAAATCGGTAAACGCCACCGCCGACTGACTTTATACACCGCATAGATACAGCTATAATATTATTATTATATACCGGCACGAAAGCGTTTATTTCTGTTTTCACGCCATTGATAACGGAAACGTAAATTAATCGACTAAGGTCCTCTTCGAGACATTATCGTATATGCGTTCATTCAATAATAGCATATTGTATAAGCGCGTGTTCTACGGCTATCGTTATTATATCATCCACCAGTAGGTATTCGGGTTACGGTTTCAGAGGTGTACTCGCCGTCGGGATTATTTTACTCCACTATATAGCGGCCTAAATTGAAACGCTTCTAAAAAAATCACCATACGCAAGCATATAGATATATGACCCATAACACTTACAGAGTGCCAGAGTGGTATTATCATAGTGTTCTGTCCGATTTTTAAGGAAGATGCACTTTTATTATCGAAACGTGGTCGATAAATTTAGTTATTGACACACAAGTTTGCAGCTGTAAAATAACTGATTAAACGTATTGTAGATAACTGTAGTGCTGGGATTTCGATGCACTTAGCATTGTTTTCCAAAGCTTACTTTGCGATGCTCGTCTTGTCACAAATTGTTTTATGTACTTTGAACGAGAATAAGAAAGTTTATTTTGGATTTTTTGGAATTTTTTAGTTTTTAGGTCATTTTTGACATTTTCTAGGGCATTTTAAGGGTTTTTAAGTCATTTTTGATGTTTTGAATTTAAAATTTAAAACAGGAAGGCATTTCTATTTGAAAATCTGAAGCACGCTCTCGTGATTCAGTGTAACAATAAAGAATATTTTTTTATTTATTAATATATGAAGACATGAAGTAAAGTAAAACATTTATATACATGTAATGTAATTTATAATTTTTATAAGTCATTTTTGCAGTCATTTTTCGCGATTTTTAAGGACATTAAAATCCCAGCCCTATAGATAAGTATGTTTTTGACACGCACATTGTTCAAAAATTATTACTTATGAGTAGGGCCCGGGGCCGGGATTTCAATGCAGAATGCATCTTTTTTGTGTTATCTTAGACAATTTTTTCCAAGAACCTACATAATTTGTTTCATGAAAAAGATACTTCAACGGTAAAAATTTTACATTTTTTGGTATATTTCGACACTTTTTAACATTTTTTAGCATCTTACAGTAATTTTGTTAGTTTTAATGCATATTTGTAGATAAATAACTTACTACTTAAAATTTAACTAATTTATAATATTATCTAAAGATACTTCATTAATTTTTTTTCTTGATGTTTAGTTTAATGATTTTTTAGATTTTTCTATACAAATTGTCAATCGTTCTATAATACGCCACCGCATCAATTATCAAATTTTTTTCAATATAAAGATGTTAGGTAAAATATTTTAAGCTACTATTGTAAATTATAAATTAGGTAGGTAATAAATAATACATTGAATTAAGAAAATAATTTTATAAAACAATTTTTAAGGGAATTTTTTGGCTAATTTTAAAGCTTTTTTCGAAGGTTTTTAGGGCATATAAATCCGGACACTACTTATGAGGTAATTTGTATAAGCATAAACTAAAAAGTGTTTCGTTTTATTATTCATTCTATTTAACATTTTATCATACATTGGTCATAGTCGATAGAGAAAACCGTCAGTATCATATTATGATATAGATTATAGTGCAGGGTTTTTTAAGGTATGTGAAGGAAATCTCGCTTTATAAAAAAAAAAATGTATTATTATTAACGTTGAATATCGGTGATGTATATAGCTTATAGTTCCTATTTTGTATCATCGACATATCTGTATAAAAAATACACGTTTCCACTTAATATACACGAAAAACAGATATAGAAATAGATTGGACATAGAAAGGGTTTAAACAAAGGTTAAATCATTTTCTACTTTCTCAGTTCTTATCTGGAGTTTACCAGAGTTATAGTCGTCTTTAGTTTTGTTACGTTTGTGATCCGTTATCTCTTTTTTTAGTTATCCACTAATTCGGTGTTTGCGTTCCACTTATAATGCATTTTACCTGTGCTAAATGTCTCGTGGCGTCAACTCATAAGGAAGATTTACTCGAGTGTTCTGCATGCAAAATGTTATTCACTTTTTTCGTACACGCCACTGAGTAAAGTTATAAAAAATGTCAAACAATACGTTCAATTTATTTCTATGTTTATTATTTATTTAAATTTCCCAACATGAACGCCGATATTGACGTCCTCGTTCATTCAAAACAACACCAATCGTCTCATTTAACTGTATAAACCATAATAATTATAATAGTAAAAAAATAATAACTGTAGGTACCTACCTATTTAATTTTACATAATATGAGCATTAAATATTTAGATTTTTTTTTCTTCTTTTCTTTTATTTTTAGTATCAATTACAAAGGTTATTAGTTTATGATTTTTTTTATTTATAATTTTATAGTTAATAATCTAGTTTCTAATAAAGGTTCTTGTACATGTAAAATAACGTATACATTTTTTAATAAACAACAAAAAAGGGTTATTAGATGAAAATGGTAGGGTACGCAAAAATGTTTTAAATGTGTACCTTTAGGTAGAACTTGGATATAAAAATATTGAGAACTTCTGTCATACAGCATAGGTCTAGGTACATTTATCAGTATTCACTATTCAACATAATATTATTAATTAATAAAATTGAAACGATGTAGGTAATATTTTACATATATTTAATTGTAAATATTATAATAAATTACGCAGAATACTACTACTAACTGGATCGTGACACACTGCCATGTTCTTTTCATTTAGACTGTAAAATAGAATGATTTAAGTGACAATCTAGACAGATTATTATTTTTTTTTTCAAATATTGATTAACTACCATTTATCTGTGAAATTTTTCTGACCTGTAGTGTAGTTATCGCATTGTATAAAATTGCACTAAATTATTATTTTTGGCATAGTTCAAGATTAATGGCATACAATACACTTTTTTACATCTATCATTTGACCAAATTAAAGGAATGCTTTAGATTTTAGCTGTAAAAACAACATAACCCATTATAATAAAAACTGATGTGACACGCACTAATATTTCGTAAAAAGTTTTCGTTACAAACTATAATTAGTAAAGATACAAACTAATCTTCACGATTGTCGGGCTCAGTATAATATTGTCGAATAATTTATTATCGTTGATGTCGAAACACGAGAGTAAAAAACCTACATTTAAAAACTCCAGTAAATAATCCTAGTGCATATTATATTTATTTTTATCAGATTTAAAATAAACATAAACTCGTACAAATAACTACTGTGTGTATACTGTCACTATAGTAGGTGGTATAATTGGTAATATTTATTATTTGGTAAGTATACTTCGAAGAAAACGATTTGTTTAACGTGTGCTCTTTTACTAATCAAAAAAACAGCAAGTTATTTTTTAAAGAAAAAACATACGAAACATGAATTATTTTTAGTGGTAGCTTTCGTTTTTTAGTTAATTTTAACACAATAATAACTGATTTTCAAATTTAATTAAATTTTTTTTAAACATATTTTTCTGCATAAAACCCTTACTCTTACATAGGAACACAGAGCCCTTTGATTTTAGAAATGTGCAAAATATAAATAGTCTGAGTTATTTTTTAAAGGAATTGTATCAAGCATTGTTTTTAAATAATAAGTTAGCAAAAAAAATAATATTTATTTCACATTCCGGGTATATAATTTTTGCTTTAACAAGGAACTATAGTAAGTACTAAGTACGTATACTAACTAAATCAAGAGGCAATATCAAGATTAAATAAGTTTTGATAACTGTCTAATAATTTGTTGCTCCTAAGGCCAGAGATTAGAGTCGTCCTGCAGGCACCCGTTAGTCATAATTTCCACTTCTATAACTAATTTAATTTTTTTTATATTTGATTATTATACAATTTATATGGTACAAATGGAATAAAAATCGGGTAAAAAGAACATAAAATCTGCTGAAATTGATCGGTCGTCTGCTGGACGTTCCGGGTGCCTCCATGACAACCTCGTTACAGAACCCGAACTTAAGATTCGATTTTACGTCAAAAGGAAAGGATATACATTGTTTTAAGGAGGGTATAAATTAATACGAATCTGGTGTAAAAAGATAAAATTGGTTAGAAAGTAGAAATTATGAATTACGGGTGCCAGAACGACCCACCTCCAAATCAGTGTGTCGCAACAAATAAATAATTGTAAACTCCTTTTCACATAAATTAAAATAAACGTTATTGGTTAATGTCGTGTTTTGTAAAATAATTTAAATCAGTACTTAAAGTACCAATTACCGCAGTTTAGATTATAAAATGTTGTTTATTAATAGTATCAATAGAATTAATATTTACGTAAGACATAGGTATTTTTTTCGAATTAGGTTTTTTGAAAACCGGTGCCTTTCCGATTCGTTATGATCCCAATAAACGTTGCCTTGGTTGTACCGCACAAAGAGGTTCATTCCATACACCAGAGACTTAAGTATGAAAAAATTGTTTTATTTAAATAGCAAATATGTGTATGTAAAATCAAAATGTATACCTAACCTAACAGACAACATATTTAAGATTCATTTCATAGTTTCTCGAATGCCAAAATCTCTCATTTCGTCGGACACAACGAAACGGTGATGGTTCGTAATGATATTATTATTATAATTTTGTATAAATATTGAATATAATACCTATTAAGGTATAATATATTTAGGTGTCAATCCATGTCAAGATTGTAACGTATTACAATAGTTAATAATTATTATCGGACGTGTGGGAACGCGATTAGCTTTTTAACGGTTTAAATGTGATAGCAACGAAACGACGAGTGACGATAAAACCCGCGCTGGATACCGATCAGGTAGGGTATAATAGGTCCTACGATTTGTTAGGTAAGGTAAGACTATAATTTTATTACATAGATGGTACTCACTTTTTCCGGTAGGGTAATACGGCGACGAGAAATCCGCGTTTCGGGGGTGTTTTTTACTCGGAAACCGGTTCCGATGCGCGAAACCCCGAGTATGGGTTTCTTACGCCCCCGATAAGAACGATACGATTATCGAATTCCACACCGGTGTATTACAAAACGTTAGGATAGTGTATATAGATGACGTGTCGGTGGCTGAAGACGATGTTTGCTGTCGAAAAGTGTCGACTAGCGACGACCGCGGACCTCGCGCGATAAACCGAACCGAATCGAATCCGCCAGCGTTTAAGTATAATAATATAATATATTATTATTACTTATAATAAAATTTATTCTTAATAATAATAATATATTATTATTACTTATAATAAAATTTATTCTTAATAATAATAATAATATTATATTATCGAACACTGCTGATGTTATAATAATATTTCGCGTGATTATGTTACTTGTTAATGATATTATTATTGTGCGTCGTCGTCGGCTACACACGGCGGTGGCACTCGCACGACTTGTAGACGTACGCACAGACGCCTAAGTACGGAGACGGAATCCCCTGAGCGCGACCACGTCTCCGCCGCCCGCCACACACGCACGCGATATTCGCTCCACACACGCGTTCTATATTTAAATCGCCCTTCCCTTCGCCCCGTTGGCCAGCCCGACAGTGTGTGTCCGTGTCGGCATGTAAGTTCGAGTATGTGTGTGTGTGTGTTGGTCTGTAAGCGTATGTAAGTTCGAGTGAGTGCGTGTGGCATAGAGTTTGTAAGGTAGTGTGCGTATGTGAGTGTTGCGGTCTCACCGATTCGATTGACTCTCACTCCGGAGCGCCTACAAGTTCGTTTTGTGTAAGACGTGTGTGATGTGTACGGTACCTAACTATAATAATATATAGAAAAAAGCATGGTTATAACTTATAATATTATCATAAAATATGTACTCTCGTCTCTCTCTCTCTCTATCTCTCTCTATGTAGGTACTGAAACGATCGCGATGTTTCGAATTATTCTAGTCGAATGTAAAGGCTGAAGCTGCAAGACACTAAAAAACATTTTTTAAACCGTTGTATGTTTGGTATGAATTTCGACGTACTATACGTGTATATAAATTGTATAATGTATATAATAGGTATATATTGGTTCTGGACTTCTGATAATAAATCAACCACCCATTTGAGTGTTTGTTTTGAAACATATCAATAGTTCGTTCCATGTGAAGTTAAACTTGCAGATCTATGAATTTACTATAAATGTATCTATAATTTTGTTATAATTGCAATTATTTATAGGTACTTCTTTACTATATTTGTTTATATAATAAAGTCTGATTAGTGATTGTTGTAAAAATGTTATTATACTTTGTTGGTCGCTTCTGTTTATTTATAATTTATTGTTTTATGTGAACCTTTATATTAATAAAATATATATAATAAAAAAAAATATATTATTTTGGACATGCTTTATACACTTACACGTATATTATCAATTTCACACAAGTTGCTAATAATTGATAAATCGTCAAAGTTAAACGTATAGGTGCCAATGTGGTACACTTTGTACTGAGATGAATTTTTGGGCCAAGAACTGTTAACAAATAAAAGTCAAAGGGCGATGTGAGTGAACACGCAGAATCCAAGTGCATTTTGTTCTACCACAACATTTTCCAACCATTCATTCTTTGCACTTATAATTAATATCTCTATACGATATTTAAAAAAATATATATTTTGACTATGACACCAAGGAAAACGATTAGCACAATATATTATTTCTATTTAAATAGGATGTTCGTAGTTTCCACCACTCGCAACTCCATGACACCATACCACGTTATACTTTTTACACCACTCAAAAACTAGGATACGTATCATTGTGCCGATTTCTCAGACAAAATCGTAAAGCTTTCCTTTGTGGTTTTTTTTATTCTGATAAATGATAAATTAAAGTTTGATTTTTATTTAATTTAGCATGGAAAATACTAGTGTAACGTCCTATTCAGTGTCCACATAATGCGCAAAATGCAAACATAAATTAAACGATTGAAGTGAACCAAAATGTATCTTAGTCTTTAATTATGGTAAGTTGTTAAGGTCAACTATCCCACATTCTCTGCACCTATAAAGAGTATAAACTTCATATATATAACACACGGCCCATACCTCTCTGGAGTCTGGACAGTATATACGATCCCGTTTTCAAACAACCACACTTTGTAGGTATATTTAATTTATAATATTCAACGTTTAACTTACGTGGTATTTATTTTTAATTTATTCAAAAAACTGATTTCCAATTCAACGCCGACGCATGTACGGGTAGCACTATGCCAAAATCACGAAACACACCGTAAGTATGGATGATTCCCGGTCCAATATAGTTGCAGGTGACAGTAAAGAGTAGGGTAATATTTATCAAATATTTTTTCTTCGCAAGATCATATTATACACATAACCGTCGAATGATCAAATCCAGCAAAACGTTTGATATTTATACAAATTATACATAGCTACATAAGATAAAAGAATTGCCTAACATTTTAATGTTACATAATGTTCTATAAAAATAATATCAAGTTTTTTTCAAGAGTATATATTGGTATCATAAAATCAATTTTTTTTATCAATCGCACTCAATACGTCAATTAACGACTACCAAGGGATATACATAATATGTATTATGCACAGGTCATTTTATATCGTAAATAATACCAATAACCGACGTATAATTTGGTTGATAAATTAATTGAAAAACTTAAATATATTTGTTTGTAATTACCTAAAAGACTAAAGGTAGGTACCTATAAGTATTTATTAGGTAACCAACACCGCAATTAAAAACTTTTTT
>NC_042495.1:45912151-45917768 GCF_005508785.2 Acyrthosiphon pisum | reverse complement strand
TATCGAATGATTCAACGTTACAATAATATTTTCCATTCGGTAATGCCAGTCAAGTAATGTGTTTTAAACCTATAATATATAAATCTAAATTTTCCTAGTTTGACTGCTCTTTTACGAGAAAAAATTTGTGAATACATACAATTATTTACTACCTAATAAACCTACCTACCTAATACCTATATATAAAATATGTAATATTTGTATTGGTATTATTATAAATTATTTCAATTATACACCCATACTGTTATGTATTATTCAGTCTGCCCATATATATGGGTAAGTTTTTTTGGAACAATATCCTTCGTTATAGACCAATTTAGTATAATATAGCTTGAGTGTGTATGTATATCTATACTGCAGTTCCCCGCTGAGATTTTATATTGAAACTCAGAAGTTTATGCCATAGAAGGTTAGTGAATACTGAATGTTGTTCGTTTTATATTTGCTAGAATGTTATAGGTAACTTATATTGTTATTTATATCATAATTTTTGAATATAAAAGTAGACTGAGAAGTAAGGTCGCAGAATCAGTGTTCTTTTTTCGCATTAAAGGAAGGAACACGGATTTATGGGAGGTACAAGTGTACAACTATACACTCCCCATAAAATTTCAAACGTCTAATTTTCTTTTCAATTGAAATTCTTAACAATTTAGGTACCTAATAGGTTATAACTTATTATATTTACAACAGCTCTTTTATAAAGAAAATAGATCCCATCAGTAAGAAAATCCCACGTACTGCTCATTGCAATTATAATTTACATCAACATTTCCATAGTTGCGTTACTATAATAAGATTAAAAATGTAAAAATAATATTTATAATTTGTTTTCTAAAACAAAATTATAGAGAAAGAATAGGTACAATTGCGTTGAATTTATCGTAATTTTATTTGTACCTACGCTATATAGTATAATATACTAATATACATTATTATAATGTTATATAGGTACATCAAATTAAGTATATCTATCTACTGCTATCATAAAAGATTCCTTTGTAAATTGTAATATTTATGTAGGTGCGTAAGATAATATGTGTCCTTATTGAATAATAAAGAAATTGCTTCATTTTTTATTTGTGTGTGTAAAAATAATAATTGTAACATACAACCTACTACCATTGATTATAGGTACATAGTATTTTACATACCTACTATGATAATCAATGCTACTATCTAAAAAAAGTTTTAAAAAAATTGGTTATTCGTGATTTATTATAATATCTTCCGAATAGGTAATAAAATAATATTTGCAGTATAAAATATATTATGATATATAAATGACATTTGACAATATGACATAATATGCAGTACCTAATATTATATAGTGATACGGTAGTTATCTATTTCAGTGATGTATGTGTATGTCTTGTGATACATGCGCGTGTGTGCGTAAAATACATGAACTAGTTTGATTGTCAAGTATAGGTAATTAATTACCTATAGTAGATAATCGGGCACGTATCCAGGGGGGGTCCATGGGGTCTGGACCCCCCCCCCCGAAATTTTAATTTGTCAGCTAAAAAAAAAAAAAGGCTTTTATACATCATTTAAGCATAAAAATTATACTAACATTTATTTCTACCCCCCCCCCCCCAAAATAAAATCCTGGCTACGTGCCTGTAGATAATAATAGTAAGTATAACACCTTTACAGCAATCCATACAGATTTTCAAAAACAAATCCGTACCTATCTATCATATATATGAGCTTTTACCTGTCAACAATCAACATCATCAACATATCAACATTTACTGAACTTCGTCGACTATAATCACTATAATATGCATCCAGAGTAGTGTAGAAACCTAACTCTATTATACGTTACCTACCAATTTTTACAAAGTAGATAGGTAGGTAACTATGTAGGATATAGGTAGGCGTAGGTACTCTATTCCTTTTCCCTAACTAAGGTCCATATTTACAATTTACATTTCATAATTATTTATTTCACTCTGTAAACATGCCAAAGGTTACACACGTCGTGTTGATATCTAATATATGCAATAGTTGAGCAAAAACATATACAATAGTAAAATACGGTTAAGAGAAAGAACCACGCAGAAGTTACAGAGAATATAGCCTCGTTTGAAAAATGGAAAAACGATAGGTACACCGGCACGGACGAGGTGAGGTTTTGTCCAAAAAGGGCACAAATGGCAAAAAGATTTCGTGAAAAACAAACGGACGGTCCAGCAGACCGGCTCGCTTGTACCTACCTATACATATTATATTATATAGGGTTCATTGTGATTTAATTGCTGAGCATAGAAACTGAAAACCAGAATAGGAAAGAACGGCTTGTGACGTCATAGAGTTATTTTAAATACGGGATTATCACTGGAATACATTTTTTTGTCCGCACACCACGTTGTAGTAAGTATATATCGTATATATAATACATATAATATGGTATTGCCGTAATATGCGATCCCCGCACGCTGGAACGGATTATTATTATTTTTACTATTACTATTATAACTATTATTTTTATTATTTTTTTTTTTTAAACACCGCTCGCATTTTAAATAGACATTACGTCGCAGCATAACATAACATACTTGGAGCCTGGAGGTGTCGCCTGACGGAGTCGATTTATAACTTTACGGATTTATTTCTCAGTGTCACTCTCTCTCTCTCTCTCTCTCTCTCTCAAATCTTTGAATGAATATAAATGTTTATGTATAAGTCACAGCCAGTATATAATATAGTCGCAGATGTCTTCTACAATTGTACAAAACTTTTGACAGAAATCTCCATCAGCAATCACACCGAAATGAAGAAAACATTTGCTATACAATTAAGTTTTGTAATGTGATATTGGGAGATTATAATCTATTCTAATATTTTAAAAAGGTTAAACATTTAATTAAATATCAAAATTCAAATTATATTGTAGTATAATATTAAGATCAATTGTGGGTTATAAACCTATAGGATTATGATAGGATACCGGAATCACTTTAATTCTTGGGATACAAGCAATAACAGCCTAACAGCAGTACCAAATTGCTTCTGAAGTGTCCATTCCACCACATCATACTAAAATGACACGAATTTTGAAATATTAACACCGGTACTTACAACAATCAAACTTAGTACCTAATTTTTTAACTTAAGGACGCAATGACTCACCAGTGGTTCAAATTTCAAAAACATACTAGGCAGGTAGGTACCCTAAAATATTATATTCAATCTTAACAATAATACCTAATTTACCAAACTTAAATCGACACATAAAATGTGTATAAATAATATGTAGCCATGTAGGTACCTACACCATGAGTATATTTTTTACTGTATTTAAATACAATAAAGACTTTGAAAATAGCAGTAGGTACCTACCCACCCACTTAAATTATAATTTATTACTATGAAATTTTTTTTTATTGCAGTAAGTACAAAAAGAATGTATAGTAGGTACCTAGAATAAATTTGGCATGAAAATATGGTAGGTATGTTGTGTGGGTGTAACACTTCACCCTCCCACCACCGGACGCAACACACGCACCCAAATACAAATGGACTCATGAGCGGATGTGTGGTGCAAAGGAAAAATTCTCACTGGATAAAAGCGTCGAGCCTCCACTTTATTATAATATAAATTATTAATACTGTAACTAGCTACCTAACTATAAAGTAAATTAGGTCAACATAACCTAGGCACAATAGGTATAGGGGAACATGGGGCAAAGTGAAGACGCTAATGTCTAAAGACCTGTAATATCTGTAAAATCAATTTTTTCCTTTCAAATTTTGTTCTCACTATCTATAGTTTATGGTTATTGATAATACATTTTTTATAATGGAAGTTTAAAAGGATGTAAAAAAAAGTACAGTTTACCCCACTTTGCCCAACATATGGAGCAAAGTGGGGACATTTGAAAAAATTCCATATATTTTACTTAATTTTATAAACACAACAAATTATTTATAAAAAACGTTAATATACTTAAATGTATAGCTTAACTTAAAATGTTTCATGAAATAAACTATAAAAATTGGATGAAATCTATAAGATTTCTGAGCAGTATGCAGTATGCACTATGCAGGAGACTGGCGACAGTGCCAGCGTCACGCGTTGTCGCAATGTTTATTATTATTAATTACTTTATCAAGACATCTGATTTCCAGAATTAATTCCAGTATTCTAAGAATGCCGAGTGCGGGGTGAGGCGGGTCAATCCAGTATTTACTTGCTAAGAACTGTACGAGCGGTCCCCCACCTAGCTAGTAGGGCGGCTATAACAATGTACCCGGGCACCCGGTGGCGCGGCGGCCCGAACCAGTATATTTGACTGCCTTGGCTGGCGTTTTGCGCATGCGCCATTCACAATATTGTATGTGTTTACGCCGCACACCCGTATACCACCTCCCATGCATTAACATAGGCAACAGCCTCGTCGAGTGCCGCTATCGAACCTCTAGCCGTGGCGGCGTGGTGCAGCGCGCGCTGGTAATAGAATTGAACCCAAAGTCCCAAACTGCAAGGTTAAGTATTATAGCTTATGAAATAAAACGTTACTGCTACGGAGCTACGAGAGCCATTCTCCACGTTCATGCAAGTTGTATACCAAAAAAAATTAATATCAATTATAAATTTAGGTAAGTATAATAAATTATGAAATTATGAAAAACTAAAAAGTAAAAATTAACTAAAAATTGCACCCCAATAAATTTTGCGCCCTAGGCACGTGCCTTTGTGGCCTATGGGTAAATCCGCCCCTGGTTCGATTCAAAACTTCTACTACATTATCTCAGACGACCAAGGAAGCCATAAATCTAATAATATACATTTTTTACATTAAATGAATAGATAATACAATGTCCCCACTTCGCCCTGGTACCCCACTTTGCCCCATGTTCCCCTACGTAAATATATTCGTTAGTTATTCATCAAGGCAATTGGTTGTTGTATTTTATACGCGCGTCTGTTATATCATTTCATATCAGTACAATTTTCAAAATGTTTGTAACCATCTAGTATTGTTTTTCCACTTATTTAGTATTCACCTAAAATATTATATGCATAGACACCCACACCCGACGAATCCAACATGTACCTAAACACAAAGGTGGGCATTAACTAGTTAAAAAGTTAAAGTTAAGTTAAAAAGTTAAAAAGTTAAATTTTTTTAACTTTTTAACTTAACTAGTTATTTTTTTTTCTAATCAACTTATGAACTTAACTAGTTTAATTTACAGTTGAAATAACTTAGCTATTCTCAGTTGATTCAAAAAAAATCCATCAAGTTAAAAACATTTTGAAATTTTTCGTTTATACGTAAATATTACTATATCAGTATAAAAGAAAAATAATCTAATACTATAATAACACAAACATTTCTGTTTTTTTTCTTGATAACATAATTTTGTGTGTATTAATATATTTTTTTAGGAGGCTGTCAGCGCACTATTTGTTTTCTCTCTCTGGCTCACACGCAACATAGACAAAATACATTTACGCAGAATCATTTTTTCTATGTGTTTAAGTAATCTTAGAGTAAAGTCACCTATGACAAAAAAGATAGAGAATAATACTTTTGAGGGAATGACATATCGATGTGTCTAAGTATTGTCTCAGAACAATTTAAACATCATTTAAATTTACAAC
>NC_042495.1:45877901-45912101 GCF_005508785.2 Acyrthosiphon pisum | reverse complement strand
GTAATAGGTGACTTTACTCTAAGATTACTTAAACGCATAGGAAAAATGATTTTGCGTAAATGCGTTTTGTCTATGTTGCGCGTGGGCCAGAGAGAAAAAACGAATAGTACGCTGACATCCTCTTAAGTTGTAAATTATATATATATTATGCGAATTGCAATTATAAATGTTTTTAATAAAATTAATAATTTTAAACTACAAATTGACAATTGTTATGTTTTAATGTTATTTTTAACTTATAATATATAATATATATTTCATATTATGAAGATCATGTACTCATCTTTATGTATTATGACATTCAATTGCTATAGGTATAATATAAAAAAATATATTTGTTAAATTATTAATTTGAGATGAGTACCTATAGTTTAAATTAGTAAATAATAGTAGGTAAAGTAAAAGTAAAAGGGTATATAGCGTACATAATGATAAAAATTCAATACAATTTTTTTTTTATAATTTATAAATTAGAAACTAGAAGGACACATTCACTCTTTATGTGATTTACATACTAATTAAAAAAAAATAGATTAACTTTTTTAAACTGAGTTAAGTTAATATTTTTTTTTATATTAACTTTTAACTTATCGAGTTAAATTTATAATTTGTTAACTGTTAACTTTTAAGTTATCGATCTTGTGTTAATCGATCCTCTTAACTTAACCTGAGTTATTTATTTTCATTAACTTGCCCACCTTTGCCTAAACATACATATATACACACGCATATGCGACAGTAAACAGAATCTGCATTCTGTTCACTGTCGCATTATAAGATATTCGGATGGTGTAAACTGTAACTAGTAGGTATAATATAATATAAATATATATATTTTATTTACTTTTTTCAAGTACTTATCACCTATGTATCATATGTGGAAATTCTGATTCCAAATGTTTGACACCTGCAACGGCACAACGCAATGCACATAATATGATTGTTATTTTTTATTCATACAGCGTGCGCATTTTCACATCACAATAAAACGTATACCTACTGCAGGTATCTACGTGATAAACCAGTAAGATAAAAACTATAAATTTTATAGTTTTATCTTTCCGGTATAAATCATAAATGAGTGAAATACACGCGCACCTGCACAAAACCAAATAAAGCCGTAAAAACTTGCATTATGGTAATTTAAGGACCGAATAGTCGCAGGGCATCATAATATTATAATATACACGCAAATACGATACCTACAATGCAATACACCGAGATGTCATGATGAATGATAATACCTTAAATATTATTTATATGCTATATTAATTTTAAAAAATAGCGATTGTAAGTTAGGTAGGTAAACGTGGAAAACGCTAATCGAAAATTTCCAACAGCCAATCACATGTTACCATCTGTGGACTGTGACTTAGCAAGTACATATGTTTATAGTAGGTTAAGGTAAGAGAGGTTGTCACAGGCAGTGGCGTACCCAGGGGGGAGCTTAGAGGGCTTCAGCCCCCCCCCCCGCATTGGCCGTGTTATGGAATACATTTTATATTATAAAATACAAAGTACCGACCATTATATTCCTAAAAACAGTGTTGAATACAACGTTGAACGTATTATCTTAAGTAACAACGACCTATTATAAGCAATAATCGTATAACATATTTTTTATAATAAATCAGTCCCTACTTCCTACTAATTAAATATATCACTAATATATTATGTATGTGTTATAAAAAGTATATAATAATGAAATATTACAATTAACTGCTATAAGACTTTATTGAAAATTGTTTGTTAAGATGATGTTAAATTTTGATTTACTTTGTTTGCCCCCCCCATTCGAAAATCCTGGGTACGCCACTGGTCACAGGACTGGTAGTATTTTGTGTATCACTATACCAGTGTATACCGTGATTTAGAAATTACCGATATTAGCGAAAATACCTAATACATTTATAACTTACGATTTATAGAGATAGGTACCTAATCATAATAATTACAAACATAATTTTTAAAATAGATGTATAATTTTCATGGGTTGAAACACTTCTAAATTAATCGAAAATACCGATTATTGAGGTACGGTATTTTCGGTATTTAACAAGATATTGTACAACCAGTAATACCGTAGGTAGATACCGGAAGTAAACAAATACCGAATAATTTCAATTAACTACTCAACATTTTAAACACCACCAGCCCTAGGTTAATGGACCCAAGATGTAAAAATTCAACAAGACTTTTTTACATAATATTCAAATATATATTATTACATTATTCAATTTTTTTTTTTTTAATATAAAAAATATAAACTTAAAACTTAACTTAAACACATTAATATTTTAACTTTAAATAACCCTGAAAACTCAAAAATTACATCTTAAGTTTAAAAGTGAAGACTTAAATATTAAATACCAATATTAATAATAAAGTTTGGTGTATTTTAAATGTTGTAAAAAAATCTTAATATTGTAAACATATTATTAATACTAATTTTACTTCCATAATAAATAGAGCTTTAAACATATTACTACCATTTACAACTATTACCAAGTGCAAGCATTTAGAGTGGAATTTTCAAAAAAGTAAAATTACAAACAAGTTTTTCATTATAATTGTATTGAAAAGTCCACAAATTGTATCTAAATATTTCTATATTTTTATACTACAATTAGTATAATATAAAGGAATATGTAAGAAATTAAAAATTCAATATAATATATAATTTTATATTATTTTATAAGTATCAAATAATTTACCATATGAATCTTTCTTACTAAACATTAGATAACAAATAAAAATGTAGAAAATATAAAACTTCTCACTCAAAAATATGTGGATTTTCAAAATATTACTATACAAATTTAATTTAAATATTATTAACTATTGTTTATGATGACACATTGTGTTTCTCTGACATTCTCTGCTATCCTACGTAGACTAAAAAAAAAAATATTGATTAAAACTTGTACATGTAATGAAAAATCAAAAGGTATTAATAATATTATCAGACAAAACATTTTTTCCTAAAGTTACATCTTACTAATGATTTTTTTAAAAAGCAAACATATATAAAAATGTTATACGCGTAATTTTAACTTTAAAATATATATATTACACACAGTACATACTACAAACATGTATTATACTTAAAATGAAGTATTTATGTTCAATTTAAAATTACAAATCTTAATTGATAAGACTTCACTATTAATTTTTTTCAAAATTGTTTTTATTATCTTTCATTTAAAAAATGTACATAGTCATATTTATGAAATCAAATATTATGTGCTTTGAACACTTCACCACATAATTGTATGTATTAACACTACCGCCATATATGTTATATATGAATAAAAATTTTACAAAAGTTTCTTACAAACATAAAAAGTAAGTACATTTTGACATAAACTTTTTTGGATGATTCTGAATCACTTAACCACATCACTTCTTCAACTCATGTAGTTCAAAACTTTATTTCAAAGACTCTTTGACAAGAATTTATTAGTAACGTTCAAACACATGCAAAAAATGTCATGCAAACGTAAAACTATTAAAAGATATGATAAGATTTGGCAACCAAACTACACAGTTAATAATTCCTAATAAAATAATATATATTACGCAATTATCACCTAATACTAATTATGATACGTAATCGTACAACTATCAATTAAAATACATGTTGATGTAACTAAATTACTAAAGTGTTAATTTAAATGTTTTCAAATTTAGATATTTGTATTAGTCTTAACTATAACAACAAATTTGCCTGATCCCTCGATAGTTGTTATAACCAATTTCTATTGGATGTATTATCATTGTAGAATACTAGAATCTATAATCAATGGTATTATACATTTTATAACCATCCTTAAATGTTATTTTAATGAAATATAACTAGTTTGTACAATTATTTACAATATTTATAATTGTTTGATCTACATATTTATGAAATACTTCAATTCGAAAATATTTTTATGCTGAAATGGCAATTATGATTTGTCCTAAACATATAATATAGAAATATCAAATACCTACATAAACTGTTAAGCTAAAAAATACTTTTAAATTATATCATAGGTAGTCAATAAACACAATATAACTTGTTAAATTATTAATAATTTTATCCAATTGAATATTTGAGTTCTAGGGTGCAATGCATTAATTAGTAGTTATAAAAAAAAATATGCAGTCGTAGCTAAAAGTAGCTAAACAAAAATGTCACTACCTTTTAATTGTACAGTTTTGGATAGCCTAAATCATATTATATGAATATTGAATAGTAAAGTAAATTAATAGTAAAATAAACTAATAATGTTTGATCATACATAGGTACAAATATTAATTTCATAAAGATGTAAAAATATTTTTTATTACTTTTCAATATTTATCATATTACCTTGTTATTATTGTATTATTAGTAGGTATTACAAATTTAATAAATAATTTGTAGTATTATACCTGAGCTATAAGTGAATCTGCTAAAATTTGTAAATCTTGTTCAGCTTTCATAAGCTAAAAAACATAAAAATAATATCAACCAACAATGTTATTAATACTAAGTCTAAATAAATATATACTAACCTTATAGATATCTTCTATTTTTGATTCTAAATTATCAGAATGAATTAAATTTCGTTTATCTATTATTTCAAGAAACTCTTGTGTAGAAATTTTGATTGCGCCCTCATTACTTAATGGAGTTATGTTTTTATTATTTGAAATCTTAATACATTGATCAACTTCTTTTTTTATTGATGTCAAATCCATAAATTCTGAGCTTGTATCTGGTGGTTGTTCCTAGGAATAGTAGAATATATTGAATATGTATTGACACATTTGTATTATTTATAGTGGTGTATTGGTAAGTGTACGCGGGTATACATCAACAGATTTTCGAATTTCGGCATTTACCTAAATATGTAAAATATCATTGTACAGGTATAAGCTCCTAAAATAACTCGAAAACCAATGTTAACAATTTATTTTCCATATTATGCTAAAAGAATGTTGATTTCTTGTTTAGCTACAAAACTGAAAAAATACAACAAATGAAAAAAAGGGATTTTATTTATGTTATTATATTTTTTAAATATAAATTATACTTAGTACCTATGTACAGTTTTATTACACTCAAATTCAGTAAGTTGAATGGAACATTATTTACAATAATCTAATTTTATAGTAATATTAAAAGTTTTAAACATATAAGGGGTTAACCTAATTTTGTCGAGCGGAGTGAGAACAAATTTTTTAGGTTTAATATAAATATTTTATTAATGCATATACCCACAAATATATTTACCAATACGGCAATACACTACTGATTATTTATTAGTTATTACTTTATTAGCAATAAACTACATAAAATAATATATATTTTGATTATTTACATATTTCTGTTTTACAACTTACCTCACAATCTGAGGATGTTTTAAAATCAATATTTTCATTAGGTAATATTGGTTTATTTATGATCTTGATTAACTGGTCTGAAATGTCATCAATACTTTCACTGTTTTCGTTTAATTCTGTTTCAACTTTTAACTTTGATATAAGTTCTGGAGGAAGATAATTTTTCTTTTCAGCAGACTAAAAACATAAGAAGTAAAAAGGACGATTAAGATTTGTTGAACATTAAAATTCTATAATGTGATATTATAACATTTAAAATGAACAAGCTCAAAAAAAGGATAGTTTATAGTGAAATACAATAAAATATGTACCTACATAAAGCATTATCATTTAGTATTTATAATTTATATACATAAATAATGTACCTTAATATTTAATTTTGAATTAAATATATTATATTATTTCCTTTTAGTATTTTGGCTGGTCAAGCATTGTTTACTTCACAACCCACTAACTATTAGAATATAATATATTATAAAATCAATGGAATAATAAAGTAAATTATGTTGTACTACTCAATCAATTTTACATAATAGTCTACTCTATACTTCAAACAAATAACAATATTATTGACAGATTTATATAAACTCTTACTCGAAAATAATTACTCTTTTCGTAAATATCATTCATTAGTTCATCATAACTCGGAATTGCGACTGTTGTAGTTGGTATCAAAGATTCAATAATTTTTTTCCATGTAGCTGTATGTAACTTAATTGACATATTACCCTAAAAATATAAATGCATTATTGTTTAGTAAAAAATTGATATTAAAAAAATAATTAATTGATTAGTACACCCAATAAAAATGTCCCAAATTTCTAAAAACTTATTTTTTTTATTAAAAGAATTATTTATTTATTAAGTAGCTTTGTTTACCTTTAAAAAATTTTGTGCAGCTATTTTGTCCAACAAACCAAATGACACAAGTATATATTCTAAATCTAAAACAAATTATATATTATATTAGTAACAATAAGCATATATTCTAAAACTCATACATTATTCAATTAATATATAATTGTTAATTACCATATGTATTTGAGCATTCAGACTCAGGATCAGTATCCAACAACAATTTATATATCAAAACCTTTATCAATTCATCCCTGCTTGGCCCATTCTGGAATATCAATAATTGGAGATTTTCATCATCAATATCATCTAAATGCATTAAGTCAACCTTGGTGAAACGGTCACGTACCAATTCCAAAAAAGCCTTCATAATGTAAAATTATGATGTACAAGTGGTAAACTGTAAAATAGTAATAATTACATTCAAATATAACCCATAATTAATTAATTCAACACTATCCTATGTAGTGATAAATGATGAAACCAACAAACACCACCTTTTGTATTCTGTCTGATTAAAATAGCTCACATTATTTGGAAGAACAGACAAAGATTTAACTCGAATATTGGCTATGATGTTAGTAGATTTTTTTTAGATTAAAATGTTTAACAAAAGTATTATTGAATTTAAAATTTTAAAGTTTAGACCTTTGTGACTATTACTTACGCTTTACTTGTTCAGAAGATCATCACAAAATACAGAACAAAAGGTCTGAAATCAAAATTATGTTTGCACTTTTACTTGGATTAATAAGCTAAAAAGAACTATAAACTATAGTTTAAAGTTTAAATAATTAAGCTTATCTGGGTTAAATTTATAATTTTGTGGATTTCCAAAAAAAACGGTCATTACTCATTAAGTTATCAACGTGAAAATATTATCACTTATCAGCTATACAAATAAATACAAGATAATACATTTTCACCACTATCATGGAATACAAATATCGTATTCATTCGACTAATCACAAATGTAGTAACAAATCACATTATCACTGACCGCCAAATTTAAATATTTAAATATAAATTTTTATTTAATATTATATTATATTATTATATTAATCATTGATTGATTATTGATTAATTAATTTAAATGGCCAATGTTAATTATGCATTGTTAGTACATAAAATCAAAACTAAAAGCTAGAAATATTGTA
Organism: Acyrthosiphon pisum; assembly: GCF_005508785.2. NCBI lineage: Eukaryota > Metazoa > Arthropoda > Insecta > Hemiptera > Aphididae > Acyrthosiphon > Acyrthosiphon pisum. The sequence goes on along the minus strand of NC_042495.1, from coordinate 45,904,716 downwards.
TAGTATAATATAGTGGTTAAGTGGTGTACTCACCACTCACGACGATTTCGACCTGTACATAAATATTATAATACATAATATAATATTGTAGTATATTCGTCGCATACTCCGGACTAATCACGCACTACGCAGATACATTTTTATCCAAATTATGCGAACTTAATCGAAGTCAAGTGTAATCCTGATTTACCTATGTGTTTTTAGCAATACTATTTGAATCGATTCTAATAATTTTGTCCACATATTGAAAGCTAATATTAGATTCTGAGCGGAGCGATAAATGTATTGACTTTAAAATGATGTATTTAATGTTTTAATTTTAGATTCTGAGCGGAGCGATGAATTTATTGATATTACAATGATGTGTGTTTTTTTCGTCTATCATATTATATTATTTATATTATTTATCATGTTTGTAATATAAGCCATAGCTATAAAAAATATACTGAAATATAATATGCAAAACAAAACAATAAGGGCCATATTCATAGTGGATGTTTAAAAATAAGTAATGCTTAAGCTAATTTTGATAGTTTAAAAAATAAAAAATTGTGATTATAACTAAAGAAATGCTTAAGGTAGGTCTCGTCCAACCTTAATTTAAGTATTACTTTTTCTTTTCTTAAGCCAAAGTTTCGTTTATGAATCTTATTTGGCTCATAAGTATAGCTTACTGCTTAAGCAATACTTATTCTTAAGCAACAACCATGGGCGTAACTAGGATCTAATAGTTACAGGGGCTAGAGTCCTACAAAACCAAAGTGTAAAATAAATGATGGGACTATAACTTTTTTATGCGATATGCCGATATCAATGTGATCATGAATATAAAATAATAATTACAATTTTTATTTGAACGGATTAATTGATCACTAAGTTATATATTATTATGAATTTGAATACTCATGAGAACAAACAGTACCTATTTTACAATTCAGAAAATCATAATTATTCATAATTGGGATATATGTATTATTCCACTTATAATGATTGTAAAGGGGGACGGAGTAGCCGAGCGGACTAAGGCCCCCCACCCGGGAATGGCAGATATCTACGGGTGCCCAATTAAAAAATCTACCACAACAAACACACACGTGTTCAAGACCTACAGACCTTCCAAACAGTTCCACTGGCTAATGACCTGTTTGTCGAAGCTTCAACTAAAAAAATCGATTTCATCTCCTCATTAAAAACAGATTATTATTATAGCTTAAACATTAATATATTATGTACGTAATTAAAAAGGTGGGTAAGTGAATGTCACTCTGCTGTACAGTAGGTTACAAGTGGGTCACTGTATAATGGATGGTATTAAATTTGAATTCAATGATATAATATCATTGTATAAGAAAAACGAGTCTGAGCGGAGACGGTATGTCAGTCTAGATATAAGACATAATATTATATAGTCTATGGTATTAAAAAAAAATTGACCTATAATAGGTACCTATAATAAATTCCAAATTAATCACATCACAGTATCTATTAGATTATTAAATCTAAGATTTGAAAATGTAATACAATATTCCTCATAAGTTTTTCTACCTTTTTCAAAAAAAAATGTCTACAACCAAGTCAAATTAATTTTTTATGATCGTTTGACATTTATATTTTTACAACATTTGATATTCACTCGAATTCTCATGTTACGATTTTCTTATTTTGTTGTAAAAAAGTGCAAAAAAATAAAATGAACGAATTAATGCGATAACTAATGACTAACGAAAAAAGAATTAAATACAATATAATATTGTTGGTCAAAATAAATTGATTGTAAAATTTTCATATGCCTAACAATCAACAGTAAAAAATGTGGGTCTCATTTGAAAAAAAAGAAATGTATATCGTTCAGGAAAACTTCTTAAATGGTATAGATATCTAGTGCCGTCTACCACGACTAGTCCCAATGGAGTTGAAGACCCTGACCGGACTCAATGTGGTGATGCTGATCATCTGCGTAAAACTGCAGGATACAGATGCTGCAATAACGAACCGGGTGGTAACCACGAAAAAGGTCAAAACTATTAGAGCCGGTCATTTTGGAAACGTACTAAAAAATTCTTCAGGCGATTATTGTGCTGCGCATAGTTCCGAGCAATTGCTGTTGCGCCTTTGTAGATGCTCCTATATAGTTATAAGTTAATATACCTACTGTATAGCCCGGTATAGGTACAATGTACAACAATAATTTTTTTAATTATTTTGATGCTCTGTCGAAAATGTATGATATATTGATACGTATAAAATGTAAAAAATGTATAAAATGTATAAAATGTATATAAAATGTTTGAAATAATTGTACAACATTTCGAAGTAAAATACTAAAATGAAATGTTGAAAATATAATAATTTGTATCACCTTCATATTATTAAATTATTTATGTTAGATGTTATATTATTATGTATAAGTAACACTTTAGATAAATATTCCTGTATATGTATAAAAATATTTGAAATAATTATAGGTACCTTCTGTAATTAATATTGTATTAATTTAGCACAAATATATATTTTCATTGAATTATTATTCAATTGGTTTCTTATTTTTTTTGTCCATTTTATACAGTTTATTTACAAAATAATTTTCAAATTTTCATGATTTAGATGAATTTCAACAACTTATGAAGAACTTTGTATTACAATTTTGAATTTTGATCTTATTTTATAACGTGAAAAGTTTTCATAGACATTTATAGAAAAAAAAAACTAAAAGTTGAAAATTGAGAATATCTAAAATAGGTATTTCAAAAAGAGACAAAATATATTGAACATTTTATCATGTATGGAAAGTGGCCATGTAAGTGTAGAGGAAATCATTATTTTATTAGTTTTTGAGTTACACCAATATAACTATGCTTTAACTATCGTACATTTTTCATATTCTATATCAATATATTTAAATTAGAATTATGAATATGTTCTATTTTTACACTTTTTGTTCATTAATTTCGACTACACCACTGGTTAAGGGGCATCAATACTCAATAGTATCAATAGTCTGAAAAAATACTATGAAAATTAATTTTTGTATTTCCTGTAATATGATTTATTGAGTGGTTTGATGGTGAAAACACCTATTAAAAAAATATTGTAGAAGATAAGTTAATGCAGCGCCTGTATAAAAGTAAATTTTCTATATTTTAATCGCTAAACTCAATAATTCAAATTCAAAAAAGGAAAATATCACAAGTTTTAGGGCTAAATATTGGATACTAAAAATAAAATATCGAAAATTGAAAATTGACTCATATACAGGCCTAGATAAATGTCTTCCCTTCAATATGTATATAATAACTAATAAGTGTTCATACTATAATTTCACTCAGTAATCTATATTATAAGTACCTAATACGAAACCAAGTTTCAGTGTTTCACTAAAATGCACATTTGTAATTAGTGTATAGAACTGTAAACTGTAAAGTGCTGCGTTTTTTTTTTGTAATGATCACCCACTGCGCACGCATTTACAAGCATGAACACACACCAAATTGCCTACATCGAACTCCTTTTAAATCGGTAGGTATTTGATTTCAATTAGATTCCAAAACCTATTATTCTGTACGAACATAAAATTATTGGTTCACTTGGTTTAATTAGTGATAAGCATTAAGGAGCCTCGCTACTGCCGTCAGTTTTAAATCAAAATACAGTAATTGAAAACTTGAAAATATGAGTTTTTTCAAATCATAATTCAAATTCATATTAAAAACGGAAAGTGTTTCGATCTAAAGAAATGTTTCTGCTGAATGAATTTAAATATTTTTTTAGAATCAAAATCAGACTACGTTAACTAACTTTAATTTTGTCAAAACATTAAGTAAGTTGTCGTAAAATTCGTATATTGAATTTTATATTGTTTTTGAGTTATTGACATGTGCATGCTCGTACGAGAGTGGTATCAGCATTACATTTAACTCACACTAATAATCATTTACAACTAACACATAGATCCAGGACGGATAAGACGAGGTTAAAAATTGCCTAAATGTTGCCCCTTAACTAATAGCCGTATAAAGCCCATAAATAATTAAAAAAGTATAATCATACTTTCATATTAAAATAGATACAAAAAGTAAAATTTGTCCACTGAAATATTATTTAGTATTTCAAAAAATAAATATATACCACATTACCACAAACTCTTAGCACCCGTATTTAAATATTCAAAATAATTATTGTCGAGCCTGCACTGATATTTTGTTACATATTGTGCACGATTTTGTGCATTTTACTACATGAGGTGTACAAAAATTTATTGATAGAAAACGAGTAATGACAATTTTGATCCCTTCCCCATCATCCTTTATTATCATAACAACCATAACATGTACAGTGTGTACATACAATTATTGTTCTGTGATACAATCGTTGGTTACAATGATGCAACTAGGAGTGCTAAGGACTAAGGAGTAAGTAGGCCTAGCTCCCCCCCCCACTATGATTTAGCCCCCCCCCCCAACCAAAAAAAAATATCCTTTATTGATTTTGATATAAGCCCATTATGGGTTATTTTAAATGAATAGTTTTGTTAGGTGGGCTTTTTGTAGGCCATAAATTTAAACCTAGTTGCGCTTATGATTTGTTGCGTAGCACGTAGGTACCTACCTATAGTTTTTTAAAAAATGCATATACATTATACATAATTACATAATAATATAATTTAGTTTTATAAGTTATGAGGGTATAACTGCGTATACCAGCATTATTATACATACAATAAATTAATAACGAAATTATTACTCAGTGTGCTTATTGTAGGTACTACATGTAACTTGCAAATTACTAAATGCTAATAATTACCAATTCATTATGCAATTCAATTAGGACCAATAATGACCAATGACCCACCTCTGGATCCGTCACTTGTTTACGCAATTCCAATTTAACCGTGTAGGTATTATACCAGGATTACGAAATTAAATCGGTCTAAGATAACCATAACGTTCTGCAGTACACTTGACTGACCACAAATACAAATATATTATTATTATATTGTACATAGGTTTCAGACTTATAATATAATATGACTTATAGTATATAGTGTGCCATATCGAACGTTACGATTCTGTGATCAAACAGAGCTGGCCGTGTTCGACTTACTGAAAGTGTGTGCTTCTGCACTCTGTACAGTAATAATGGGTACCTAGCTTTATAATATTGTATTATGTATAATATATAGTGGCACACATACGAATAATATAACACGGGACTACGCACTCGATCGTACACGAGATAGGGTACCTACCTACATATGATAATATATGTATACTATATTTATTATTACACAGTCTTGTAAAGTATTCGAATACAAGTATTTGAATACTTGTATTTAAATACTTTTTGAAGTATTTATACGGTATTCTAAATACAATTTTTTTAATGTATTTTTTAAATATTTTGAATACTTTTTAAAAGTATTTTTAACAAAATTAAAATACTTGTATTAAAATACCATAAAGTTCATTTTATTAATTTTAATTTATAGCTGTTCGCAAAAAACTGACATCAATAAAAATAATATTGTTTTCGTTGAAAATTAATATTATGTTTTTGTAGGTATATAGTAAAAGTAGGTAATAACAATGTTTAAAACAAAAAAATACCACATCAAATTTTATATAGTTTCTTTATTGGAATTTTTTAAGAAAACTGAAAATTTAATAATTTTAAAATAGTTCCATATTAATAGTTAATACCACTTTTTATTTTATTTTTTTCGTTAAAATTTAATCAATATTAGTTGAAATATGTCTAAATGCAGAATGAAATATGTGAACATGTATTTATCTCTAAATAGTCAGACGACGGACATATTAATAGTAATTGTTAAAATCTATGGTAAGTAGTAACATAATAGGTACCTATACTGATGTACTACATAATATATATATTATATAGCATAAAATTAAAAAAGATACTTGTATTTGTGTTCAAATACTTTGTGAGTATTCGTAAAATACATTTTTATAATAGTATTTTAAATACTTTTTTGTTCGAATACTAGTATTAGTATCTTATTACTTTTTCAAAAGTATTTTTTACAAGACTGTATATACATTGTAAGCTATAATGTTATACAATAATTATATGTACCTACATATAATACTACAAGTGTAGCGGAAAACACACGACTGATGTAGACCAAGGTTTCCAGGTCAAGTGTTTCGTGCAGCCAGCGCCGGACACTCTGGTAGTCTGGTAGGTATATGTCAATTATAGAAAATAATTGATAATGTATATTTACGGTTACACGCTGTGTATTGCGTGGGCTATAATAATAATCGTTACGCAAAAAACACAAAAAACGCCTATAAATCGGAACAATTTTCGGTAAACTTCAAATTCGTTCTTTTCGGTGTGTAAACGCAGTGCAAACATAAAAATCACGAACATTATTTTTTCACGTACCTATTCGTATAATATTCTCGATTTCGAGTACAAAAAATATTAAATATGTTTAAAATTAACATAAGTAATTTTGTACGAGTTTATATTTTGCTTAAGGGGATTCCGCGATTCTTCTCATTTTAATTTTATGTAGGTACAAGTAAATGTTTTAGAAAATTTAGATTATATAATATATAATTTATTTGAAACGCAATTCGTATGTACACCTGAAACAAAAACTGATAACAATTTATCCACCCGAAAAAATAGGTTTGGTAAGTTTCCACTGCAACATATCAATCAAACGAGTTGTATGTGTATACTTCTACAAGCAAACAAAACTCTCATACAAGTGAGTTTCCTATGCTAAGTTCTACATTTAAAAAATTATGTCCGATATATTGGCCTATATGACCTTTGGGCCTAATACAACATATCCAGATGACAAAACAACCTTCTGATAAAATTCAAAGAATTAATTTAATTATCAAACATAAATACATATTTCTCCTCTGTCTACTCTAAACCACGTACGAACCAAATACTCCTTTATTGTTTGATTATTGTTTAAACGGACAACCAATTGAATCATGTGGAAAACCACATCACTAGAATTTTAACCACATATTGACTTTGTCACTGGTAAGTACACTTTTCAAATTTTGATAACCCAACACGCCTTTCTAGTTTCTATACTTTACAACTCCCATTTAAGATCACTCTTGGAATACGGAGCTATTAGCTATTGCCTGGTATCCTTACACAATTAGTATGACGCAGAGACTTGATAGAGTGCAATATAATATAACAATATGTGAAAATATAACAATAATATAACTAAAACCCTAGGGAACATCCTCAATGCACGTCCTCCTCATGATTGCATGATCATTAATGATTTATTTAAATTCAAGTCACTTTTTGAACGTCACATTATTTCTAGCTGTCATTTTATTCAAGCATTGATTGATGCTTATATGGCACTAGGACTAGGCCGTAGCAATTTCGCGAAAAATGCACCCTTAACAAGAATTATGTTCATATTTAATAAGTACCAATAATTTCGTACCTAGACACACTTATAATTATTTTCTCATATATATTTTGAACACATAATTTTTACTATTATTATATTTTTACATATAGGTATTTATCGTATCTTTAATATTTTGTCATGTTAAAACACTTTTTTTGATACTGTTATAAAATCTGATAGGCGTTAATTATTCATATAAAATAAAAATAAATAAATAAAATAAAAAATACTAGGAACAATATTGTTTAGTAGTTGTTAACTATAATATTAAAATATACCAAAATAAAACATACTTATTAAGTAAATTTTGAATTTGGGAACTTCTATTATAATTTATAATACTTAAAAATTAACTTTATCAATTGCTACAATTTAAAATAGTTAAAATTTGATTGAGATTGAGAACATCAATAGTAAAAAAAATACTTGAAAAGTTTAAAACCGTATGCAAAGTATCTCATTAATTTAGATATATCAAAGGTAAAATTACCTAGAATATTTTTCAATGCCAAATGTATCTATTAGATAATTCTAATTTCAAATTATTTATGATTATTGATATTGTGTTTTTTCGCAAATTCTACAATATTGATTATTATTAAATAATGTCCTATAGTTCGACTTTAGTTATACACTTGAATGATTTTATGAATTTACGTATTAGTGATTTTTACTTGCTATGTCTCATATGGGACGTTTCAACTTACATTCGCCCAAAAAATACCTGGGAGCAATTTCAAGGAAGAAATGTTCACCGTGGTACGCAATTAGTACGCTGTTAGAGTGCCATATAATCGAATCCAATACCTATATTAACTTCATCAAATGTGTATCCACACAATAATTATATTATGGCTTCAAAACTATAGTGTTCAAAAATATAAATAGTAGGTACATATATAGTATTCTCGCTTAAGTCCGTTCACTTAGTCAGGTGGTATTTACTCGCAGAAGAAGGGTTATATGAAATAAATAATGTAATTATATATCGTTTAACGTGACTTATGGAAGTGACTAGTGAGTAGTGAGCGGTACTTTCATCTGGATATAGGTATATGCATATTATACGATGACGAAAAACGATAGTTATCAATAGAGTAACAAAAATAACAATATTAATTGGAATACATATACCTAACATTTAATACATAAAATAACTAACATACTTGTGTTTTTATAGGTACGATTTTATGTGTGATTTTATAATAATTGTATTTTGTGTTTAAAATGCGATTTGCAGTCTTATACAATTATACTCATATAAGAATCAAACGGGAGAAGTTGGAATAGCATCTACAATTTCAGAACTAGTAGCACCTTGTATTTCTGAAGTTATTATACAGATCTCCTTATTTCATTAAATGTCTTAGGTACTGGTTTTGTTGAATTTTCCAAAAGTTCCTCCTCCATTATTCATAGTTTCGAAAAAACGAACATTATATTATTATGATATCATATTTTATTAATCTAGAGCTTGGAACTTAATGCTCTTAAAAAGTACATTTTAAGTGAATTTTGTATGCATTTATAATATTATTCAGTTGTGTCTCGTATTTTGTCCACTCGATGAATAAAGTTATTTACTACTAATAAATCGTGATCTTTTTCAGATTTCATTTTGAACCTTGGATCCATTTTAATTAATTTTTAGAAAGCACGTTTTAATTGTCTATCAAATTCCGAACTTCACAGTTAAAACGGCTGGAATGAACTAAATTCACCAATCTATACCTATACTCCTATGGATCTGATGTGTGGAAAAACATTTAATCATTTAACTTATCGACAACATACTATAATATTATCGCTTTCATATCCGTTTTTGATAAAATTATTGTCACCTGTCGGCGAATCGGGACAATTATATCTATATTATAAAATCGGTATAATTTGTCGGCGAACCGAGACGTCGGCAAATTAGACTTTCGGCGAAATGGGAATATTTTTTAAATATTTAAATACTGGTATATTTGTCGGCAAATTGGGATTCAGCAAAGTGTACAGCAGAGCGACACCCATTTGCCCACTTTTTTCAAATTATACTTCTTGTCAAAATGTTTGAAATTTTTATTGCTGTAAATTGTTCACATTCACATACTACATGTATTAAATGTACATTTCTTTGTTAATATTTTACCGTTATTCAACATAAAAAGGGTAGATTATGACAGCGTGGGTTTATTTTTGGTATTTCTGCGTTTATGTTTGGAGGAGTGGGAAATATTTATTTCAGATACTAGATACATATTAAATTTCCAAAAGTTATCGATTTATGATCAAACCTAAAGGCTAAAGCCTAAAACCCTATATCCTTTACCCAGTTTGTGGATCCTACACCGAGACTCCTCGCTATCGTCACTGTTGCATAAAACCAATTCGAGATTATTGCACAATGTCTGCACAGATATTTGTGAGTTTAGCACACGCCACGTCATATATTATTATTGGATCTATTTATATTGTATGCCTAACCTGTACGGTGCAGACGGCATTGGCAATTACATAATAGGTATTATATGAATGTGAATATAATCTATATCATATTATGACTATGTAATAACAAATTATAGTATATGTACTGCAGGTAAATAGTTTATTCAATATTGTAAATTGTAATGATATGATATGATATTATGATTGTGAACCGTGTGACGAATCGAGAGGCGGTACAACATTATTATAATAATTCAGTCATATCGCGTCCTCCGAAGGTCGCCACCGATACGAACCGTCGCGCTGCCATCGACTCCTTATAACGCTCGTGCGCGTTTTCCGCCGCCGCCAACTCCATTAGTTCCCTCTTATTATGTTCGCTTTCTTCTCGGCATGGGCTAACGTACTCGCAATGTGGGAAAATCTGTGCGGTTTCCAAACGCCCGTACATTATGATATGATAGCAGTGTGCGCGTTACAATAAAAAATATACCTACATATAATAATAATAATATTATACGACTTGAATCGCCCTTGTAACACATTCGGGACGACAAACGACCCCGAAGGGTCTGGAGTGCGACGGCTTCGCGGGAAACACTAAGACTGTACATAATTATACATAATATACTATACATAGGTGGTATGTCATTATTTCGACACGTCGCGGTCAACAGTAATAATCGATATAAATTGATGAAAACTAAAAAGCATCCCAACGAGTGTATGATTGTAATCCTGATAAAACGAAAACCGTAAAAAAATTCGAATTATATTTTTAAAACCAACGATTTGTTTGATTGATTTTGGTCCCGCCTAGCTGCGTATCATCGTGTATGTTAAGAAAACCAAACTCAATAATATGTACCTTTATACTACATTAGCGATACCTATATAATTATTTTTTACTTATTTCAAACAACATGGTTACTTAAACAGTTGCATCGATTTTTAAAAGTGAAATATGTAGTAGCTGATGGCTAAACAAATATTTATTGCTATTGATGTGTTATACTTGGATTTTGACTTAATACACACAAAAAAAGCTAAAAAATCAAGTATAAAATATACCCTGATATTTCCATTGGTGATTGAGAGTTATAGTATCTGGTCAACTATTATTTTCATGAGTTCTGCTACTTGTAATTTGTAAAGTTCTTTTAATCTATGAGACGATAATTTACAAATAATGCCTAAGATATTAAATTGGTTTTGAAATAAATATTTAAAATTTTAGTCTTAATTTTTTCAAATTTACAGTGAGTAGAGAGGGAATGGGGTAAATTCTTGTGTGGCTTTTATAATTATTTTAGCTCCCCTCTCCCCCCAAAATGTTTATAAAATTTTAATAAACTATTAACAATCAATAGAGTTTTCAAATCAATATAATCTTTATATTTATATTATTATAGGCAATCTAAGTAATTTAAAATATGATATTTAACTAAAAAAATCAGAATTTGAATAAACCAATAATTTAAAGGGGAATGAAGGGTGAGCATGCTTGGTGAGTCACTTTGTATATAATTCATACGCCACTGCATCAAACACCTGCCATGGATAAGATGCGTACCGCTATTACTTAAATATTGATATAATAGGTATATTATACACATATATCTGAAACGCACTCAACATTCTAACTTACGATTACTAACCTATCTTCAGACCACTGCGGAAGGTCATCAGCATCACATTTCTACTGCACGCCCCTCGAACCCAACAATTTACTATTATACCTATTAACATTTCACATTTGAGAGCCGTGACGCCTTCGATGAGAGTTTTTATTTTAATATATTTTTATCAAAGCTAATTCTGATGTGTAAAAGTATCCTCTGGCCAGTTTAAAATTTAAATACGATAGTACATACATAATTATACATGATATCTATGTGATAATAATACCGTTGTAATATATAATTATCATCATGATGAACTACTTAAGAAAAACCCAATTTTCCGTTTTAAATGGTTTCTATACGTAGGCACCTATTATAACCTAACCTATTCATATGATGAATCGCGGACGTTTTGTCCCCGCCGTTTTGTACGCGTCAAAAATATGAGTCCTCGGACATTTGGTCTCCGTAAATTGTTAAGGTAGGACGTTTGGCCCTCGGTTATTTAAATCATCGGTCAAATTTAAATCAATATTTTTTTTTTTTTTTTATGGTAATTACATAGTGAATTTACAAAAAATTTGTAAAATTACAAATCTTTGGTATACGAATAACGTCGGACGGGATAGCAAAATGTTCTACCTTAATAATTGACGGGGACGAAACGTCCATAGGCTGGTTTTTTTACGGAGACGAAACTAAGCTTAATCAAAGTGACGACATCATTATCATTATGACCGGACAGTAAATATCAATAAGGCAATACATATCTGAACAGACTGAACTTATGTTGAATCACATGTTGTAATAGCATCGTTGGCTTCTTGCAATAAAATGAATAAAAACGTACGGAATGTAGTTAATTTAAATGATAATATGTCAACAAAACGATGGAATACGACCAGAATGTGTTCTTGATAATGGGGCTTCGAATAGGTGTTTTTTATGAATAAAAATTAACAACATATTTTATTAAATCAAATATTATACTAATATGCTTAAATAAACTTATAAAGTAAAGTAAGAGTGATATAATAATATATCTACTGTTAGTTATCCGTACACTACTAGTATGTTTGTCACTCTCATTTGTGTGATGACGAAAATACACCGATATTTATTTTGCACCAGCGAACACTATCCAACAAATATCTTAAATATAGGAAACAAATGTTCACTATTAATTTATTATTTAGTTTAATTTAAGATACAGAACAGAACTTGTGATGTAACATTTTTCTTCTTGGTTAACTGAACTCACCAGTTGTGAATAATAATTAAACAACAATCTTAAAAACTAACAAATGCTTATACATTAACCCTTGTAAGTCAAATAATCGTATACTAATGGGGACATTTACCATATTATATATGCGTCACACGCATCAAGTATTAAACCATACAATTATGCTCATCAGGCATCTTCAAATACCACACCAAAAATATACCTATTATACGTACAACGTATGTCTAAAAATATATTTCAAAAATCACTGAAAATATCCTTATTATATGGGCGAGGAGGGAAATACCAAGAACTCATAAAATTAATAACGACGTCATGGTATATAAGGCAGAGAATATAGATAGAATTTGGGTGTGTCTTTCAAAAATAAATCTCTATATATTTTTCCGACCGCGACGGCTGACACCGGAATCGTAGCGTAAAATAATCCAAAAATGAAAAAGTTACAATTATTACAGAACTGGAATATAGGTAATTAATACATATAATAATGTATTAGCGTGATATGATGTATTTTCACTTATTTATTTCTTAGCTCGATAGTTAATAACCGTACATCTATAATACGATCTTATGTTACAAGCAACATATTATTTACAATAATATTCAATCAATTATATCGGGATAGACGTATACAGATATAGGTAATTAACGTAAAACAAAATTATTGACCTGATTTTTGTACCGTAGTACGTCATGGGTTTTTAATAATGTCCATACTGAATATTTTTTGATCCGAACATCTATTTTTCTCCTATTTATTTATACATAAATAACTTGTTAAGACACTACCTACCTAATATTCAAAAATATTTTTTAAATGTTATGTTTGTTAGCATGTTAACATATACATGTTTAACAAGACTATGATGACATTACTATACAATGATGGGAAAAATTTAAATTACATATTAGTATTCGGGTATCCACCGAATTTAAATCGGTATATCATCTGTCCTTATATATAATACCCGTGACTCTGTCACTGACAGTTATTGTCAGAACTTAAATAAGTCAGTGGAAATTTACAAGCAAGAAAGCTTCAGTTACTAACAAAATATCAACCATTTCCGATATATAAATAAACCAAAATATACTCTAAAATCATAACCGGATGTATCGATCTCGGTCATTGGCTTAAAATTATTTTAAAGATTTATAACTACAACTCCAGTGTTCAAGTTTTTCTTCCGTATAATTTTATATAGATACCTACGTACATTTTTTTTTGTATACTAATGAATGTTAAGTTAAGCGGTTTTGAATAATATTATTACTGTATTATAATAATTGCGCAGTGATTAAATTAGGCATGCTACTATCATATTATTATTATTGTCATCAAAAAATATTTATAGCAATGTTTTTCACAAGCATAATATATTATACCTACTCCGCAGCGATTTACCTACCTGTACGATGGTTAATATCAAATTTTAAATGCGGATTTTCTCCCTCCGACCGTCATGTATAAACCCTCTACGATCATATGTTGAACACCTTGAATAATAATGCGGAAAACGCTGGTGGCTTAAACCACGCAGTTTTTTTCACCTATTTGTTCAATAAAATATTATTATGTGTAATAAAATAATAAGGATAATACACTATGAATCTGATGTATGCTGTTAACAATGACACTACGTGTTGTACCGTACATATAATAAGCATGGTCGTAATACATTAAACGATTAAAACCGAAAATAATACATTTAAATATTTGATGTACACGCATTTTAATATTATTATTTTTTATAACATTTTATATGATAGGCATGAGCGATGGCGGTGTAGTGATACTGCACAGTGCACAACCATAATCGAATCGTATAAATTCGATATTATACTATTCGCCTGACTCGACGATATCAAATTATTATGTTTTATTTAGAAGATGACCTTGAAATTTTATTTTTCGACAATAACAAAAAACAGGATCTCCTGAAATTTAATTATTATATCATAATATAATAATATTATCTAAACCGTAAACGTTTATGTATACATATACGTTATTCAGTATTCTATATAGAATTCCTAAATATGCGCATTAATGTATATGGATTACACAGTTTTACTGTGTTTATAATTTTTATATTAGGTATAAATCCGTTCTATATTAGCATAACAGCTGGATCTTAATTAATGTTTAGAATCGTATAAAAAAATGTCATAGTTAAATAAAGCGAGGTAACGGTACAGTATATATTATGCAGAAAAGTTTATTTCTTCCAATGATATCCCAAAAGAAGATATTAGTATTCGAAAAAAATAACGGTAGGTTTAACTAATTTCACCAAAACAGCACATACAAAACAAGGGGCAGCTTTTGGCATTGACTCATGCCGTTATGAAAATCACGTTTCATTACTGTAAGATCAACTTAAAATACATACAACAGCTTAAAATATCTGTATTTGAAAATTAAGAAAAATTACAATTTACATCAAAACGGTGTTTTTGAATTTATAATAGTTATTATTTAAATATATATATATTTTTAATTTACTAAAACGTCCCTACTTATTTATTAATTATTTTTTTATTATTAAGATTCTTGAAGTCTGAATTGCCTATACATCAGAGCAAATCTTGATCATTACTTATCGAAAAAAAAAACTAAAGTAGTAGACAATTTAAAATGTCTAAAAATAGGTAAAAATAGCCTATTTTAAAAACCTATATCATGTCTAGGAAATTCTAACATAAATTTTTAGTGAAAATTCAAGTCTACAATAAAATATCTGCGCAGATATTTATATTTTATTATTAAGGGTCCCGGTACCTATTTAGGGGAGGTTGATAGGGTGTATTATATCGAAAAAAATGACTTCACGGGATTAACTCTTTTTGTAGAATTGTCGGATTTTGATGACTATCTTTTTATCTGAAAGAAGAAGACTTCCTACAGCCCGCATCGATCTCAAATTTTGTATTTTATTTCAAATAATTCTATTAAAAATTTTGTAAAAAATGATTTTTATCTTGTATTTTTTTAGACATATTATTATAAAGTTTGAGAATAAAATATTGAAAAACAGAGATCGCTGCGGGCTGTAGAATATTTCCTCCTAGCAATTACAAAGAAAATTATAAAATTTGGTTGATTCTACAAGGCGGTATCGTTATTCCCTCAAAGTGTATTTTTGAGGACAAAATGGTATCGGCACCGGGCGCCTTAAGAGGATGTTACAACCACATACGTTGTTTCCGTCTTACAAACGCATAATATAGCAAATTGTACATTCTGAATAATCCATTTAATTTTGTTCTATTAAATATTTGAGAGAACTGACCTATTGGCTATTATAAAAATATAAAATGTATAAGAAAGAATATTATCTAGTAAATCTAGTGAATTTTAAAGTGAGTTATAAGTATTTTAAAATGTGCAAACAATTAAAAATATTAAAATTATCATAACTTGTTTTAAAATTAAAATATAAAATAAAACCTAAGAGGTTCACTATATAATATTTTTACTTATAAGTTATATAACAGGTCGATTCGCTCTAAATTTAAATATAACAGAGTTAATAATGAATTATTCAGAACGTACAATTTGTCATATATATAACATTATGCGTTTGTAAGACGGAGAAAACGTAGCGGGTGTAGCGTCCTCTAAATTCTAAAGTACCTACGCGTGAGTCTTTATCTTTTCAAATCATTTGTTTATGATACCACGTACCTAAAAAAATTATAAAACATAACGTGCTACTTGATAATTTCTGAACTCCACGGAAAAACATTGAATCATATATTCATATAAATTATAAATATATGTTTTTTTAAATTATCATAAAAAAAAAGCAGGTAAGTGGATGTCGCTCTGCTGTACAGTAGATTACCAGTGAGTCATTGTATAATGGATTGTATTAACACCATTGTAAAACCAATAGCTTCCTCGCTCCGCTCAGAATCTAAAAATGTAGAACCAAGTTTCTATATGGTAACGTAACTATATTAATTATCAGTTGTTAAGGGCAACCTTATAAATAATCCAATTACATAATGGTATCCGAATATTGCATGTCATTTTTTTAGTAACTATGGTAACTTAATTATATTATTCATCAATTGCTATAGGAGGCAACCTATATAGGTACTATAATAATAGTATAATATAACGCTAAATTACAACGTAAATAAATACCAAAATAGGAGGTTGACCATTATTGACCAACAAGATAATTCGATCTTTGTTATTGTTTAGTTGCTATGGCAACTAAAACTATTAGAGAAATTTTATAGAAATTTTATATAATTGTATCAAGCCCAAAAACATATTAAGTATTTTTGCCTGAACTGGGAAATTTCCTTTTAAAAAGAAACTCGTTCTTGTTCCTCGTTCCTGTGGCGAAAAAAGAACGAGTTCCCGTTCTTTTATATTTGTTTTACGAGCGGTTGTCAATGTTTTTTTTTTTTTTTGCGGACAATTTTTAAACCAGAAATAATCGGCTAATTTTTATATTCATTACCTTTTCTGATAGGTAGTTAATTGAACCCCCTTTGAGGAGAAGTACTGGCACCATAGTTCCTCCTCCAGTCCTCGATACCACAAAAAAAAAAAAAAGTTAATTGAACCCAGATTCTATGATAATATATATTCTAGAAAATATTTTTATAAAAAATAATAATATTATGCGTTTCCTACTTTCATTTTTTTTTTTTCATAATTTGAGGAACCGTAATTTTCGTTCAAGTTCTTTAAAAAAGGAACTCTTTCCCGTCCCTCTTTCCAATATTTTAAAAAGAACGCGTTCCAAGTTTCGTTCCTACCCAACACTGATAATATATGCTAATAACAATATATATTTCGCATTAAAAAATAAATATATATACATATCGTCAAAAACTGGTTTTGTGTAAAAATTCCATTTATTTTTAACAGTATTAGGTATTTTGAAAAATACTTTTTTTACTTTTGACCCCAAAAATACCAACTAAAAACAGTTTTCTTATAGAAACCATCCACTATGTTGAAGTATTTTTGTTGTTTCAAAACGTGATAGCAGACATGACACAAAAACTAAAATTAAAAACATACCTATTTTTTTTGTACACGGCTACATTATTAGTTTTAATCAAGGCATTCATCGCTCCGCTCAAAATCTAACTAGAATAAACCTTTTCAAAGTCAATATTTATATATTGTTTTGAATAATATATTTTTGATGTAATATTTTTCCCATATAAATACTGCGATAGTTAATTAAAAAACAACCTAATTATTTTATAGAAACACGGAATACATTAAGTTTGAAAGCCATTGAAATAAATAATAAACTGACGAAGTCGTATAATAACAATAACGTATGTTATATAATAATTTATTTAGAATACTATGCGGACTCATGAATTACTCATATAGGTATTGAAATATACAATAGGTAAGTCGTAAGTATATAGACAATGTATAATTAATAGTTATGTATAGATAAGCATACGTCATATAATACATATCAAGCAAATTTATGAGTAAATATTGATTCAATTGTTGATCGCTGTAAGGCTATGTTTATGTTTATTATTTTTTATGTCTAGGTAGTTAACATAAATATACGGAATGATATAAAGGAAGTAGAATCGCATATGTTTCGCATAATTAGTACCTACTACAAATGGAAGTGTAATATAAAATAACAATAAATTTAAATTTCCAAGCTAAAAAATTTTTACAAACATTACGTAAATATTATTAATATACATACTGGTACGTCATATTAAATACTTATTGCTTAATATAAACTATATATGTTTATCGTATATAATATAGGTATTATGTATGTAAAGAATTTTGATTGACCACTGAGTTCGGAAAACACCATTCTGAGCAGTAGAGCCCGTTTAGGCTTAAAAACGATTTCAGACCTATAGGTATTTTTTTCTCTTGTTCTTTTGTAAAGTTTTTCACTATTTTCTCAAAAATTGTTACTACTTTTATACGTGCAACCAGTGGCGCAAATAGGAAAAATGTTTAGGGGGGGGGCTCAAACCCGAACACATTTTTTTAAAATTATAATTTATAGGTACATACTTTTAAGAATGGTCTACTATTATTTTTTGAGGGAGCTTTGAGTGATTTTTTTTTGGGGGGGGGGCTTAGGGGGCTTAGGGTCCCGATTCATCGGCATTCTTTCAAATTCTAACCCAATACACCGGAAAGGCCATTTTTGCTCTTAACCTAATTTTACTAACTACTAAATATATAGAGAACTCACACGAATCTGTGGTCCCGGCCACACCTAAATGTATTACCACAAACATAATAATATAATATAACTAATATTACCTATGTTATAATATGATAACGTTGCGGACGTTTTCTTGTTGTTCATTGGAAATTTCAGATGATACGATCACTCTGTGCATTTTTAAAGAGTACTAGGAAGTAAATAATGGTTTTGTGTTTTTAATAACTCATATTTAAATGTCTGTTTTGTCATTTTTATTGTTTAACGTCGCTGCGCACAAGGCCACGCGCGTAATTTATAAACAGAATTATTAATGAATGCGTATAAGGAAGGACACAATCGTCTATGCCATTAATCTAATGCAACCCTTTTGGCTTTTAAAGCACTTATCTATACTCATGAGTACAATGCATACTCGTATACTCATTTATACGTCCAGAAGTTTGGAAACCCATTGTATGGTTTTCATTTGGATCACATTATGTTACATGTAAATTAAACCACGTGCATCGTCAGTCTTCGTCCTCGTGGCGTACACATCCAATATTCCTATGGATTCTGAATAATTCAGGGACAGGTAAATGCAATGTTAATAGGTACGTAAATGTCGTAAATATCTCTATCTTTCATAAAATTGTTTTTATCGTGTTTATTTATGAACTTAATGATGTTAAGAAGGCAAATATTAACACTATGAATTATTATCACTTATCAGGATTGAGATTTCCAAACTCCATTATAAACTGAGGGTCAAGATGAACTACGGACACTGTTCATTGGACTATGAAATAATTTCAATTCTAGACAAGAAGTTCTATTCCAATTCAGTTACGAACAATTTTTTTTTAAACTTTAAAGACATTTTGGCCCGTCTATACATGAGTATATTGTAATATAATATTATAGGTATAACATAATATATTGCACCTTGAACACCATGACACACGTGTTACTCTATTCTAGAAAATACCAAATTATCTACGGTGTAGGCATGTAGCCTGGAGTACTAAGTAGGTTTATTTGTTTTAGAAATATACCTTGAATCGTATACCAATGAAATCCTGCACATTACTCACATTTAGAATCTTGTGCCTATCGATTTTATAATTATCCGGACTAACAAAATATACCCGTATTTAGTGCTTAAAAGTCGTTGATTTAAGGATTAAAAAAAAGTAAACTCTGGTAACGTAGGAGAACTGGTTTAAATGGCCACCTGCAAACGCAGCTCTTTCCAATCCTTCCATGCGGAAACACCACATAAGGCATACCTACAGTAATCATAGGACAATAATGTTATTGGAATATAATTTGTTAAAATTAATTAAAAACATGCATATATAATAAAGTTTATTACCTAGTATACCTACACTTATACCTATACACAACAGTAAAAACACCGTCTAGGCCAACTGACCATGACACCAAGTAGTCACGATTGTGAAAACAGTGATAGTCTAGTCCGCACTATAAAATGTTTTATTATAAAGTTAAAAAAAACAGGTAAGTTGATCTCACTCTGCTGTACAGTAGGTTACAAGTGGGTAACTGTATAATGAATGGTATTAAATTTGAATTCAATGATATAATATCATTGTATACGAAAAACGATTCTGAGTGGAGACGGTTCGTCAGTGTGGATATTTTACATTATAATTATATTGTTATTACTTATTATTAAGACGGTAGCCAGTTAGTTATATTATTATTATAAAATTACCCCAAATATCTAAAATCGTTATTCTTGGTTATATTTTAATATGTAATTTCGTCCAAATTTAAACATAAAATGACTATAAAAAAAACTGTGTTTTTATATTTTTGAGATATTTTGATTACAGAATAACATACTTACGTAGAACCTTGTTTTAAATCTTCAAACCATATTTATAAAAATTGAATATTTTATAAAATTTTAACAACAAAATAATTATTAAATTTTAAATTTGATAAATGTGACACCAAGTAGTCACGATTGCGAAAACAGTGATAGTCTAGTCCGCACTATAAAATATTTTATTATAAAGTTAAAAAAATAAACTAAAATATTAGGGCCTTAATAAATTAATTTTCTTTTTCAGAAGTGACAAAAAAACTTTATATCAAACGTTGACGAGTGAAAATACAATAACCATTGCAGGCAATATGAACTAAGATACAGATAAGACGATGTATTTATGTGTATATATTTATTATAATTAGAGTTTGAATTTAAATTACAAAAAACCATCAAACAATGCTCCAAAAAAAAAACTAAATTGCTTACATTTGTATGGGGTGCGGCAAAAAAAATCTAACACTAATAGAGCTCAAACGTTCCAAAATATATCACTCCGAGGGGTGACGACTATCCAATGCTTTGCGCTATATAACTAATTTAACTCTTCATAATGACTTCCATGTGCGAGCAATAGAAGAACAATATCTTTTACACATGCTTCCATAAATTACTTCCAAACTCATCCAAATATTCCTAACCCTCTCATAAAATATCTTTTCCATCCTTACTCTCCCAGGAAATCCTAATCTCAGGTTAAAAAGGAAGTTTGCAAAACTTTAATATCTAACGCCTCTAAAAATATTTTTAAAACAAATATACAATAAAAAATTTTAAAAAAATGAATCAACTAGCCACAAGAGTCACTAATGGGTGGCTACTTTAATCATACCTTTCATGTTATATAATACTCTTATTATATATAAACTTATTGTGCTAATTTATATAGAGTGTTTATATCAAATAAAAATATTAAAAAAAAATAAATAATATAAAAAATAGTTTTAGTACATATTTTAATGTTTAAGGAAGTTTAATAATTCTTTTGAAAAAATGGAAACTATTCATTTGTGATGGTTTTAATCGGTTAAAACAATATCATCTTAGAATTGTATCATACATTCTAATCTTACAAAAATATAAAACTAAGATTATGTAATAATAAATAATTGTGTAAGTTCTATGTCCAGCTATTATATACCTGTTAAATTGTAAGCATAGCAAATAAAACAAAATGCCTTGAGATAATATTTTAAATTACCTACTCTTCTACTAAAAATACAAAAAAATATAAAACATATATGGGTAGTATATATATTATATAATATGCACTAAAAGTTACCTAAAAATGCTGTAAAAAATGAAATTAAAAAGTTTCAATTTCAAACTATCTATTAGGTACACAAGAACACCTCAAAAAATAAACTTTGCATTGAAATCTTGACCTTATTTATAATATATGTTTATGATATTTAAAAATACGAATGAGGCAATAATTAAAGAATAAAATATTAATTTAGTTCCTTCTACTTTTATTTTGTTTAAACGTATTTAATACCACATAGGTAGAAGGTATTGGTTGTTAAACATTTACATGTATTAGGTAAATATTTTATATTATATAATTATTTGATGAAATAGAGGAGAATACCTTACACGATGGTTAATCAAACATGATGATCAAAATAATATATTTTTTTTTAGGTAGGATCATAACCCTCGACTCAGCTCAATAACATAAGCAACAGCCGACAGCATAATAACGCACACAGCTATAGATACACGTACCCTCTAATGTCTCCGATACGATCAAAATAATTTCTTATTCCTTATACAAATTTATTCGCATGCAAAGACCTAATATACACGACACACGTCTTATATATTATATTGTAATTAATTACTTTTATTAATAAGAGTCCCGGTGGGATCTAAAGAATACATTCTCGCGGCCCCATCGGCCATCATTGATGTATAATATAACAAATGGGCACCTACCGCTACCTATAGTATCAACTTATTAGGCATCTGGTGACTGTATCATAGGCATGGGTGCCACAGAAGGTTCATGTGCTGTATTTCAATATTTTTTGGGCCACGGTGGTCAAGTTATAACCACTTAGACACAGTTGATGGCCGGCCGAGAAAATTAATTATTTGATATAAATAGACAAAACGGATCTGAACCAATGTTCTCATTGGATAACAAATATATTTGATACTTTTTACATTATTATTATACCTAGTTTAGTAGTTTACAAAAAAATAGGTACCTAGTCAAATAACGAAATATATTATATTATAGCCACCGTAGTAACAATTACACAGCACACCTGTAGGCACATTTAATAGTTTTGACTGCTAAAAATGTATTTGGCCGATTGTAAAAATATGGGTAGATTTATTCTGTACAATATGTTGCAGTTGCGGTTAAAGTCTGCGCACGCCTATTATGTCTGGTAGGTATATAATATAATACGGATGGTATCTTTTTCGGAGGTCAAACGACTGTTCAATTTTGTAATAACCAAACAAAAAATCATGGATGCGTGTTACAAATTACAAAATTTATTTAATTACTAGGAAATAGTTATATTTTATAACGTCAAAATTATTATAGAATACTTCATTGGTGCGAAAAATCGTTTGTAATTATAATTATTATCATGTACAATTTACATGGTTATTAATTAGTATTCAGTATACAACTTCTATATAATAAAATTATAATTTCGTACCCCTTAATTGTATGTATTATACATGATTCGAAAAGAATATCTATTGAAACAATTTTATCAAAAACGTAAACATGGCGTTAAGTAACCCATAAAAAAATACTTGCACATCAGTCTTCATCGAAAAAAATTAGGTAGGTCGTATAGGTACGTTCAGGGGACGTAATGCTAACGCAGTAGGGGATGTAATGCTAACGCAGTTCCCCCTCCGGTTCTCGATACCATGAAAAAAAAAAGAGGTACGTTCATTAATATTGTTCCAGTGAGATTAATTATTTCAAATATATTACTAGGCAGTTGGAATTTTAATGCATTTCTCAAGTTAGTGCATAATATTTTATATTATTATAATTGCTCAACCTACTTTTACGCATTGTGATCGATCGATACTAATGTAGGTACTATCGAGTCTTATGATACATTACGATGATATAACTACGCCAACTATACGTATAATTACAATTTAAAGGAGCCAACAATTTTTTTGTCCAAACCGTAATTATTTAATGTTAAATTACAGACTGAATCAATTTATCCAACCGCTTAAAACAATAATTTTTCGTTTGTTATTTGCTAATCTAAGCACGTTAGACAATTATATTGTCGCATTGTTGCAATAGTTTTCTAGAAGTCGCAGTAAATAATATATAAATAATAATTAATTAATACTTACTTAATCAATAATAATAATCAAATAATTACATTACATATAATATATAAAGTGGATTTTTTATTACAACGATATTTCAACTATATTTTAATACTCAATACCTACCCCTCCCAACTTAAAACTATGGTGTTCAGTGTTTGTTGTATATTATGTAGTTTAAACTATGTGGAATATATTTAAATGATACCTGATTATATACCTATCTAGTACCGGTTACCACTAAAGATGTCTGCAAGAGACACGATTTTTATACTCAATTAATTAAATAGCCAAACATTTATTTTAATTTTAATTTTGTGACAACAATTAAATGAAACAGATAACAACTGGTTGAGTGAAAAATACCATATGAGTTTTATTTAAAAATAGATTATAAGGAATTATCTGATTGTGATTATTTATTCTTGTTTTTTAAATAAATATCAAATATTAAATTAAATATCCCTATTAAAATTATAATTTAAACACACTCTCTAGTCTTAAATTCACACGGTTAAAAATTAAAAATCAGATAACGAAGAACAAAAACATTATTTAAGGAGCGCAAAACACAAAAAAATAAGTTTTTTTATTTGAAAGAATATTCAATTTTAACAATAATGGTATACCTAGGTGTAAGGTGTTACATTTCTACTCACATTATTCAATGACTTGAAGTAATTGAAAAAAGACGCGTGACGTCATTAGGCCGAACTCGAGGTAATTGCCTATCTTATACGTGTAAATGTTACTCGCTTCACACAATAATTTATCTACCTTTAAAGAATATTTTCTAATTTTTGTTGTACGTATGTGGTGTGTTTTTATTTACCGAAAACGTTATTGGAACCAACATTTTTCTTAATTGTTTAGTTTTTTTAAATATTTATTAAAATAAATCGATGCACTGCGCTGTTATAACTACGATGTATGTACCTTTTTTTTTTTTTTTTTGGTTGAGGCTTCGACAACTTAGGTCATTAGCCTTTGGTACTGTGGGGGGTGGAATTGTAGGTTTGTTTGTTTGGAACACGTGGGCAGAATTTTTTAGTGGGCACCCGTAGGTATCTGCCATTGCCCGGGTGGGGGATGGCGGCACTTGTTCTCCGGACACCGTGACTTGCCCGGAGAAAAATGCCGCCCGATGGCCGGGAATCGAACCCGGACCGGCTGTGCCGAAGTCGACGCGTTGACCGCTCGGCCACCTCGTCCCCCTGTATGTACCTATACGTAACGAAAATATCTATTTATAATATTAAAAAAAAATACCAAATTTTATATTGAAATTCTGATACTTCTATCGTCTTAACCTCAAAAACAGGTTTTGCTTCAAGATCTCTTCCCGATATATAACATTAATGTGATTGATGTTTTTACTTTTTACTATAAACGTAATAGTATTAGAGGTAATCACTTACGCGTAAAAGAAAGATGTTGCTATAAAATATTTGTCGGTGGTGTTTGTTCAAAGTCGATTGCGCCATACAATCATTACCGAACACTAAACAGGCAAACATTCTTGAGGGCATTTCGTATAGGTAATTTATTTTCATCAGACAACGAGTGATAATCAATTTGTATAACAATAATAATTATTATGATTGGTATTTTATTCGGAGCGACTTTATTTTTTATCCATTAAGTCTAAAATATAATACTTTAACTGCTACACCGCGATGGATATAATATTTTATTTTTATTTTATCATATAATAAAAATTATATGTATATATGTATTACCATTAACGACTGATGGCAATTTTGAGTAACATAATATTATCCCTGCAGTAAAACTATATTTAGGAGATAATTGTTTTAGAAGGTTGATTTATGACGATTGACGGTGGTGTTAGTCAATCGACTTAAATTGATTATAGTTAAACGATCGTAATATGTACGCCAATGATAATTTATCATACATATATTATGTACTACGTATTGCGTGCCTGTCTTATTATGTCCTCGTAATGCATGCGATGCATTCAAACCGATATTAACGTCGTCAATCCTTTTATTTTTATATTAATTTTCTTCTTGGAAAGTCGAGAGATTGTTTAGGTTCAAAACGAATAAAGTTGTGTCAGTCATTAATGCATACATATTTGAGTTGGGTACTTTGGCTAACTTTCGCCATAACAATTCTATAATATGATCCTTATTATATAATATATATACAATATGTCTTACTCACACAGTCACACCTTTGCAATCAGCTTTTGTTCGTGTGCAATAACTGTATATAAGTCGGTATGTGTTTAAGTCTATTGTATGAAAAATACCTGTCAAAAAAAATCCTTATTCCTACATTCTTTGACGTCTGTTTATTCAAAATAAAATTACCTAAAATAATATAGATTATTATCTGTTTTATTAGTGAAATAAAATTGGCTTCTACAAACACTAAACAAATTAAATTTATAATATTATGCGTATTCATATAATTAGTGAACCTAAAATCATACATTAAAATGTATTTATTACTTGTGTATATGAAAAGGTGGGTAAGTAGATAAGTTGATCTCGCTCTGCTGCACAGTAGGTTACAAGTAGTGGTCTCGATTACACGTATAGTGAACTACACGGGTACCCGTGTTCTTACGGCCGTATATCATTTGCGCATCATTTGTTTACCTGTGCCAAAATATCGTACATCGTTTGCGCATCGGCGGCAGATTATCGTTTGCACATCGTCTGTTTACCTGCACCATATTATCGTACATCATATGCGCATCAA
>NC_042495.1:45875974-45877801 GCF_005508785.2 Acyrthosiphon pisum | reverse complement strand
TCAAAAGTGTTTGCAACTTATTTATTTATATAATAATATGTATATTGTACCAAATGTATTATATAAATATGTTATTAGTTATTACTATTTACTACTAAGTTAGTAATTATTACTTTATAGATTTTTCTATTAATTTTCCTTATAATATTATATAGTTTTTTTAAAAAAAAAAAACAGTATCTCCCTATTATAATAAATTTCGTTAGAATAAAATATACAGTATCTCCCTAGAAATGGATATACTGTAAATTTGCTTCTGATAGTGCTTATCAAATAAGCAGTAAGTCCATTTTGATGGTCAAGGAATTAACGAAAATATTTAAAAACTCATAAAATCAATTCTATGATATAAAATTAGTATATACACGTTTATTTTAGGATTGTATGTTAATTTTACTTGGTACACGGATCAGTAATGAGTTTAAACCTGTTTAGTCGATTTCCCAACATTTTGCTTAGATGGAGATACTGCTTTTTCGCTTAGCACGGCAGTATAGAGATTATAATATTATTTTTAGGAGCAATAGTAATAGCCGCTGATGAATTCATTTATTTTGTCAAACTATATAAAAGTATAAATTTCTAAAAAAAATTGTTTACGTTAAATCTTTGATATTATATGCATATAATTAATGTTCTTAAACCTAAAACATGCGAATTTGTGCAAAAAATCACCAAATATTCAAAATTATGCATTTTGTAATATACGTACTATGAATCAAATTTGTATCGAATCAGATTTTTAATATGCACTTTCTAAACAAATATGCTTAAAGTTCCGAACCTTGGTAATAACTAATAACATACTTACATACCTATTACCTATACTTTTATATTTTGTTTGAATCAACTTAATATTAGATATAACATTTCTAAACACTGCAAAATGACAACATTCATTTCAAAAACTTGTGTGATTAAACTTCGCATTCAACATAATGCTGAATGATGCATATAAAATCAAACAGATTTTGAAAGAACATCACCTTTTTGCAACATAAAGATATGATCAATCCAATATTAAATTATAATAACTAGGGCTTGTATGTTGTTATATTAATTAAAAGTTATTAAAGACTAAAGGTTATGGCTAGACTTAGAGGCTTAAAAGCTTTAAACACATACATATACGCATAAAAAATGTGTGCAAATATGTATGCACTAGAAAAAGACAATTTTGACTGAATTTATTAAAAATGGATTTAATTATTATTAATGTATTACCAAGTTTTCCTTTTTTAAATAATTGTACCTATAGAGCTTATACTTATGAGCAAAAAAAAAAAACGATAGGCCGATAGGAGTGGTAAACATATGTGTCATAGAGTGCATGTCATTATCAGATGGAAGCGATCATGGAAGTCACACAATATTTATACAACATTGGTAAAATACATCACATTTGTGTAAATAATTTAATTTTTAAACTAAATTTTTATGAAATTTTTTGTGCTTTAATAAGTAAAAACCTTATAACCTTATTAATTAATTATAACAACATCAAAGTCCCAATCATGACATCAAACATAATCATCAAGTATTTTAAATATGTTAATTGCATTAGTAAAAAATTATTGTAATATATTCTGAGTGGTGAATAAGGTTAGGTTTTAGACCAGGATTGAATATTTTTTTTTCCATCTGGATTTAGGGTAATTTTAAAACTTATAATTTAATGTTAAAAAATGTATAGATTTGAAAGGCGTACAATTTTGATAAGAAAGGATTAACATTCACTGATATAAAGAAAAAGAATTGTTGAACCATTAAGTAAATTTTAGTATATTAATACGCAAAATCTCTGTTGGTAAAAGTTTGATCAGTTTA
>NC_042495.1:45873113-45874434 GCF_005508785.2 Acyrthosiphon pisum | reverse complement strand
AAGTAAAATAATGTTAAATACATTAGCAAATCTAGATATTTAGGTGCTGAAATATGCTGAATTAATCCACTTTATAGTAAAAATATATCAGACATCACAATGATACAATAATATGAATAATATGGAGAATATAATTTCATAAAAAAAATGATGTCACGTTTGAAATTTTAGGAATAATGACTTTTAGATAAATTAAACATTGCTTTTTCATAATAATTTACCATACATAACATTAAACTTTTTAAAGAAAATTAATAATACCTAATAAAATTTTTAGTTTAAATTTATGGGCTAAATAAAAATGAAATAAATAAAGAATACACATAGAATTGTGATGAAAAAGCGAATTTGAAATTTGAAATCATAGATAGAAATGAACAATGACTTTTAGAGAAATTGAAGAATAATTGAGAATAACAGGGAGACTAATGATAACTATGGTTCAACTTATCTACATTACAAGAATTTTAAAAATATTTTAATTGTTTAGAAATAATTCGTGGGTGCGCGTGAAAAAGGGGTTAAGTCAACATTTTGTGAAAAATGAGTTATGTACATCGAAATATTCAGAAAAAAAAACTCTATAATTTGTGCTTTATAGCTTAAGTCAAAGTGTATTATTCATTAAATAATAGTGTAGTGTTTTTTTAGGTAAGTCACTATTTTTCTCTTTTTAGTGTATTATGTGATAAGTTGACTTAAATCGTTTTGAATTTACAGTTTAATAGTGCAAAAAGAGTTTTGTAATTTTATATACTGACTTAAATCTTTTTGAACTATTATTTTAGTGATAAAAGAGTTATCTCTATTTTACCGCCAATTTATATAATGCTATCAAGAGTGTTATTATGATAATAGGACGTTGTAGTTGTAAAATTAATTATAAGTAGTTGTAATAATTAATAGTAGTTACCTACTAGTTGTAGTTGTAGTATAAAATATAGTAAATGCAATAAATAGTAGTTGTAATAATGTCAAGATCCAAAAAAGATGATTGAACTGTACCAAAAAAGTAAGATATTAATTAAAATTCAATATTTATATTGAATATATTAATATATATTATATATTGATATAATATAATATATATTAATATAATATAATATATATTTATATATTCATATTATTTAATATCATCATTCAATAATAATAAAATTGTTATACTTATTAAGGATCAAACGCGTTTAATAGTGCTGAAATTAAATTAGTTATTTATGTTAAGTTAGTCATAACCTACTATAATACTTACTATTATGTATAATATTATAATATTTATATTATGGGCCAGTTGTAATGTAGAACATAATAAGTGCTGTTCTAC
>NC_042495.1:45872037-45873063 GCF_005508785.2 Acyrthosiphon pisum | reverse complement strand
GCGTTAGGGAAATTTTGTATTAAAAAGTAAACGAATTTGTAATCTGAATCGTCGAAACTTAAAAGCTCATTTTTAAGAATAAAACCGCTTAAAAAGAAAATCTTTGAAATTAAGGCCATCTAAATCCAACAATATTATAATGCTCTAATGTTTTTACTTCTGTCATTATTGTAGACTCTACAAACTTAAATTTTGTATTAGATATATCTTTATTATAAAAAAAATGTAAATACCATGGCTAAATACATTTATAATATGAACAAAATGTAAATACCCTGGCTCAATGCATTCATAATATAAATAAAATTTAAATACATAATATATTATTATTTGTTATTTTTGATTGTGTCTTTGTGTCTTTGTGTCATCTTCATATGAGAAAACCACAGGGCTGGAAGTTGTTTAATATAATATTATTATATTATTATATATTTAAAAATTTAATTTTAATATTAACAATTATTTTTGAAAAATAGGAATATATTTATATAGCTTACCTTGTTTACTCTTTATTTTAGTTTATTAAATTAGTTTAATATGTATTTTGTGTTTAATACGTTTGGATTAGTTAGCATCAATTGTATTCAGCTATATATAATATTCGAGATCTTGAAACTCTTGAAATCTAAAAACTCTACTAAAGTATTAATAATATAAATAGATTATATAACCATATGTATGTATGAACGGGCTAAGAGCCCAATAGTACAACACAATTTGTAGTAATGAACATGAATAATATAACAATAAATAGGTAGCCGCCTAACAATACACCGCGATTATAAACAAATAAAAATAAAATAATAATTAAAAAAAAGTAAAACCAGTAATAGACAGTAACAACAAAATAGAACTTACTAAGAGAAGCATAGGTGCTCATTACAAATGAGTCCAAGTTTATAAAATAAGTAGATCATATTGTAACGTGAACATTTAAAAAAAATCACCCTATACAATGTTACAAACATAGGTGTAAGTCCAAATGTAGTCAATAAAATCTGATCTAGGAAGAATGGATTACCTCGT